>NC_048279.1:32696155-32803655 GCF_009762535.1 Notolabrus celidotus
CAGCCAAGGCGTGTTCACAAGCAACCTGGCTGGTAGAGCTGTGGGACTGACATCACACCCTTACCGTTAACTAAAACGTGCTTTAAACTTTAAATGAAGAAGTTCTCTCGGGTCAGTGCCGTCCACAGCAGAACAGATTCTTGTGTTGATTTGAAGCAGATTCTCATTGTTTTAGTGTTTGTCACGATTTCTCTCGCCTCCTCCTCTACACTGATAATCCAGTGCAGAACCCTGCAAGAGCCTGCATTCATCAACAGACCCAACATCAAGACAGGATAAGATCCAGTCCCATCTTAGGACTCAGTCTCTCTCAGTCTCATATTAATCCACCATGAGCAGAGCACTTTGCAGCATTTAGCAAGTTACAGTGGCAAGGACAAACTTCCTTTAACAGGCAGAAACCTTCAGCAGGACCAGACTCATGTTAGACACACATCTGCTGAGACCGAGTTGGAGCATAGACTGTATAAAATATGGAAGTAGTATGTGTGACGTCACCCGTCTGTTTCTGAAGCACTGTTTTGAGGCCAATCGTCGGTGGGAGCCATATTGCTGCTGTCGAGCGATTGTGATGTAAAGAGGTGGGCTTTGAGCCTCCTAGCCAACAGCTACAGTGTTCCCGCCTGTCAGTCAAGTCAGCTGTGCCTCTCACTGGAAGACTTGTAATCTCAATATCTTCAAAATTGCCGCGTTAGAAAGTGTATTCTTTTCTGGTACTTCCAGAGACAGCGTCAAGCGGATCCTCAATGAACTGCAGATTTTAGCACTTCTGCATTGGACTCATTTTTGGACCCAAGGTTGCCGCTTGTGTTGAAGAGAGGGATAGAGGGATAGAGGGAGATGAAAAGAGGAGAAAAAATGTATTTGACATGTATTTTAATTTTCTAGTTTGATCTTTGTTTTATCTTATAACATGAAGGAGGCGGGGTTTATGGCCCACACTTCAGCCAGTCAGCAGGGAGAGCTGTAATCCTTGTGGCTTCATAGTCAGTGAACACTAATGCTTCCTATTTAGTATACAGTCTCTGTTTTTATGTTATTCAAAAGTGAGTATTTGGGGGGTTTTGAGGCTCTAAGCTAGGTAGAACAGCCAGTGTTGGGCAGTTCATACCCCCTGTGCAAACTGAGGCTGTGTCTACCTTGTGCAGTGAGCAGGAGGCCACTCCAGCCATCACAGCTTAATCAACTGGAATCATAGCCACGAGTATAGACCACCAATTTCAGGCTCCTTTTCTGATTGCACCTTTTGCAACATGGCACACAGCGTCTGAAAGCACCATGGGTAAACGCAGCATGGTGAGAGCAACATGTACTGCAACAACCACAACCGCTCTGAACTCTAATTGATAAAAGCATTAATCATTACTTATAACTGAGAGCAGATAGTAAAGTTATTAAGTCATTGAACTTCTAGTGTTTACTGCAAACATGATGGCATGTTTCAGAACACTAGTCTAGAGGTTGCCTTAGACTCAGGGAGACTTTCACTGACATTACTCTTCATACTTGTAATTAATTCAATAATCCCTTTTAATATTTAGAAGGTTAAAAATGGAGGTTAAAATGAATCTTCAGACAATTTTCCACAACTGTGCAAACACCTTCCTACATCATCACATGGCTACATGTCCATTATAGTGAAAAAAAAAAAACTCTGGCACTTATTTTCACAGATGACTGAGCTCGTCATGGCGACGCTTTTCACTCCTTTCAGCCTCTTCAGGCCGCACAAAGCGCCGTCTTCTCTCAATAACTTTGAACTCGCCTCAAAACAACTTTGAAACGCTGGTTCTCACACACGACAGCCCCAGAGGTGAAATTTGTGAATCGAGCTATAGATTGAAAACCCAAACCTCCCCCTTCCCCTCACCCCCCGGAAGAAAGCGCTAATTAGCTCAGATGTCCGGGCAAATCCACACCCCATTGCACCCTGGGAGATGAGAAAACAAGATGTTGTTGTTGTTAAAAAAAATCTCAAAGGAAGGACGTTAAGTTTTACATCCAATTTAGTGCTAGAACCAGCTTACCTCAGTTAAATGAACCCACCTAAATCTGGTCATTAAAGAACATTTTACCTCATCCGCACGGAACAACAGCTGAACAGTTTTATCATCATAAACTCATAACACATTATGTGCAAAATAAGGGATTCCCTGGGCCCTCCTCGCAGAGATGAAGCCATGCGGAAGCTTCTGTTCCTGGACTGGATCCGACACGGCGACCACTCCACAGTTGATTTTGATTGCACTGATCAAAAGAAGCACCGTGTCTCGATATTCCACCACAGGCAAGGAACCCAGGACTTCAAAGACCTCCGCACTAATCCCATTTGGATTATTTAATTAAGTACTCAGGAGTATCAGAGACAAAACAAGACCATGGTTGTCACATCGCTGAGTGACCTGTGGGGAAGGATGCAGGTGCACGCCGGAAATCACCAGCGCAACACTTCAGACTGCATCAAACTAAACATAAACACAGAAATGTGAGTGTTTACTGTGCAGAAAATGCTGCTGCACAGTTACAGATTTTGGCAACAGCTTGCTCTTCCCATTTGTTTGGGTTCATTGCACAGGTTTCTCTTTGTTCGTTTAATTGTCATTCCAGGAACATTCTCCAGCTTCGTTTAGATTGGTTCATGATGGTTTAAAATAGTGGAAAACCAGAGAAGATATGATCGTAACCGGGCAGCAGCCACATTTTATGTTAGATGTGGAAGTGATCTCAAGCTGGGCTGTTATTAGCCCCGGCCCTGGGGAAACAGCTCCTCAGTTCACCATGTTTGGGTCACAGTGTTGACCCAGATAGCTTGGAAGGAAACATACCATGTGTGTGTGTGAATGACGTGTAACCGCATTTGAATTGATGATGCTTTTATCAGCTTTTATTCCGAATTATGCAAATCATCTGAAAACACTTCCTTTTATTGAAGAAGTGATTGGATTAGCATTGCCTGGAGGCTTCTCTTTAAACTAGCTTTCCTACCATAGTCCCACAAATTGAGTAAATGAGGATGACTCAACACGACCGCAGCTTCATGATCTTCTGGTAGACAAAAAGAGGTTTGATTGGTCCATCCAGTCACTGTGCCCAGAAAGGATCATTTTAGGTATATATGTTATCTAAGAGGGCCTGGGTCCATTAATGCCTTTTTTTTTTTGGCACTGGCAGCACACATGACCCCGATTTAAGAGTGCTTCTCACTGGTGCTTAGTGTTGGTAGGTTACAAATGTCCCACAGCACTTCTACCTTCCTTAGAAGTGACTCTTAAGTCTGTTTAAAATGCCCTGAAAGCTTCCTGTTTGCTTTCATTCAACATAATTTTAAACAGAACTTGTAAAAATTAAATTTAAATAAATAATAATAATAATGATAATACATTTTATTTAAAAACATGCATTAAGAACAAATATAAATAATTCAAATTTAAAACAGCCCAATTTAAAAAAAACAGTGCAGTTAAATAAAATAAAAATAACTGACACTAATAAAATGCTCTAAACCTGGAAATTACACCATTAAAGAATGAGTGTGGTTAGTTTCTCTTTCATATGGAGCTCCTTTATTGTTGTTGACCAAGTTGATACCAGAAGTCCTGCCCCTTCTTGATTTTGATTGGTTGATAAGGATGAAGTGACCCTGGGACCTTTCTGTTTTTAGGCCCCTAAACAGTTGTGCTAGCTTACCTTTTGATCCGGCATTAATTTGGAGTATTTATTTTTAGCCCTGGACTGCACTATTATAATCATTGTTTTAACAACATTTATTTAATTTATTTATAGTTTTATGTATTGTATTTATCTGATCTTTTTAACTTTTACTGCTTTTTAATTTTGGGTTTCACTCTTACTTATTTTATTAGTTTTACTGTATTGATTTTCTTTTATTTTTAAGTATTTTATTGTCTTTTATTATTTTACCATTTCTGTTATCTGTGACTTTTTTGCAAATCACTTTGAGCTGCATGCTTACGTATGAAAGGGGCTATATAAATAAAGTTGAGTTGAGTTGACGAGGGATTGTTCCAACAGCTGAACCATTACAACTAAGAGTGCAGTGGCCAAAAACATCTGAATCTGAGGGAACTTTGGGTTTAGGATGCTGAGCACTGAAAATGCTGAACTGGTTTTGTCTGGTCAGTAGGTTACCAGCGCAAAAAATGACGTTAAATAGGTCCTAGTGTACCAAAGTTCTTATAACACTTTGAAACACAGTAGTACTGTACCACCTAATATATGAGGGAATATTTGCACTTTGTTTACCATGTGTCAATCAATCAATCTTTATATATACAGCATGATCACAACTAATGTTATCTGAAGACTCTTTACAAACAGAGCAGGTCTAGACCGTAGACTAAATCTGTCTAACTCATCCTGGCCTGCTAGTTTTGTTACCCACTACTTTTGATAATGTAGCTTGAAAGCTAGCCATGTAGGAAATGTCATACCCATTCTTAATCCTATCTACAATGTTATGTTTGCTTACTAACTCTACACCTGCCAGAAACAGCCTTCAGAGGGTAAACACTGATCTGTTTGAGCAAACCTCAGATGAGGGTGGCACTTAGGTACTGGAATCAGGCTCATGCTACATGATAACAGTGTTACACGGAGACTTAACAACCCATACAGGCCATTTGTCCAAAGCTGAATCAGGGATGCTTGAAACAAGTTATCAATCGATCAATCAGTAAATCTTTATTTATATAGCGCCAAATCCCAACAAACATTATCTGAAGACTCTTTCCAAACAGAGCAAGTCTAGACCGCAGTCTATGTTATATTTTTTACAAAAACCCAACATCAAGACAGGACAAGATCCAGTCCCATCTTCCAGACAGGACTCTGATCTCACCTTAATCCACCATGAGCAGAGCACTTTGCAGCATTTAGCAAGTTACAGTGGCAAGGACAAACTTCCTTTAACAGGCAGAAACCTCCAGCAGGACCAGACTCATGTTAGACACATCTGCTGAGACTGAGTTGGAGAGAGGGATGGATGGAGATGAAGAGAGAGAGATGATAGTGGTGAGACGGATAGTAGAAGTTGTAGCAGCAGGAAGTCTACGGCGTAGATCCAGAGGAACCTACGAGACAAGGGAGCTCAGGGACTCCAGAGAGGTCTATGGTTAGTAACTTTAATGGCACAAGAGTTAAAGTAAGTTAAAGTTAGTTGTGCAAGTTGTGCTTGATCAAAATCCGTCTGTATAGGGTCACCTTTCTTTACGCTAAGTAGGCTACATCAGGGAAGAAGTGGGACAAAAAGCATGAATGACATCAATATGTGCATGAGGTAGCTTCAGACGGAAATAACACATCTGCTGCTATACCTGGCTTCTGATGGCTGACAGTGGAACAAACAGAATATAACTGTGTGTACCAGATGGAAAAAGTGTTAACATGAACAGTGATGTCAGACTGTATGAACAGGAACAAATGGTGATATCACTGTGGTCTGATTATCGGGCTGCTGATTAAATTCTTTGGCAGTAGAGACTAAAGTTCAGGCTGTAGGATCACAGAACATACTGCTCTTTGAGTACATTTGAAACATCTGCTGTTAGACTATAGAAATGGATTTTGTTTTTTTATAAAGAACAGGATATAGTACTCCTGACCGTTGTTTGTACTGGGTTTCCTAAGGGCAAAGAATATCCTCTGTTGCTGGTTGGATGTCCAGGACAGGACTGTGGAATACATCTCCTCCAACCATAATCCCAGACAATGTGGTAAATCTCTGCCTTTTGGATTCAGTGACCTTGGATGACCCTGCAGTTGTTAAAATAAATTTGAAGGTAATTTTATCTCACTCTGGAGGTCTTAATCTTTAGATCTTAATCACTGAAATCGTTCAAAAGACGCCTGTTCTTGAACTGCGGTATTGAAATTGCTCTGTGCCAGGTGGATGTTCAAACCTACCACAGTGATAAGCTACATCCTTTAAACCAGCTCCCTCTAGGATACCTCACTGGTGCTTCTTCAGGGATGCAAAATGAGTTTTATGCTGATACTTTGCTCCGTCGCTCGAGGGATTCAAACCGCTGAACTCTGCGTGATAGTCAAACTGATCTAACCTTCAGGCCACCATCAAACCATCATTATTACTGTCAGCTTTTATCAGACAAAGACCTGCGTTTGACTCTTTGTTTTGGATTAAAAACACATTCCAGCATGAGTGCGGATGCTTGTGGGCACCATGTGGATACAAGAGAAACACTTTATGGAAGCCTGTTGTTAGTTATCGTGGGTTTGGGAAACAACCAGCTTTCTGTGTTTAAGACTGAACAAGAGTACAAGGAATAAATGCAGGGGTCCAAGAGTTCAGGAGGTTTGCAGTTCCTCCGTCCCCCAAGGCCTTAAACATGGAGTCCAGGTCGACCGCAATGTTCAGACTGTGTCCAAGAGGCTCTGGATGGGTCGTTGCAGAGGGAGAGAGAGCTAACTCAGATGTTCAGCTTAGATATGATTGAAACCAATTTTATAAACCAGCCTATAGCACAAGTTATTTCATCTTCAAATGATCCTTGTTTTCAACCAATTGAACCTAAAACCGAACTATAAAGGAAGAAATGTGTGTTGATCTGCCCTTTGGATATTTTGAGAGCAGTCATTCAATCAACTTCAAGCTTGGTGGCTGTCATAGGATGAACCTAACCCTAAACGACATGTAGGTTAGTAGTTATAAGTCATCTCCTCTCAAGCTCTTGGAGGCGACCACAAGAAGATTTTCTTTGAGCTAGCATCCATCTATAGATATCACATTCTATGGCACCGTTATTCAGCTTGGTGACAGTTCTTCAACGTCTCTGTCTCAGTTGCTGACTGACTTGTCCTACTTTTGAGTCACTTCTTTGCAGATGATCACCGTGTCTCCATTTTTAACCCCCCTGGTGCTGTAGTAGTTGTAAGTGACAGCTGTTCCTTAGTCTTGAGGGGCACACTCTCTTTACTGATGAGTGATGTGATCCACTGGTGTGAACAGATACTGGCATTTAGTAGTCAAGACCCTGAATGTGGGTCGCTGTTGGCCTTGCAATTTAAACATGTGCTCATTAACAGAGGCTATAGTCCTTGTCGTAGCGGTTGCAGGTCCGACTCCTGGCCTAAACCATTTGCTGCATGTCTTAAACTGCTCTCTGCTCCCCATATTTCCTGTCTCTCTCCAGCTGTCCTATCAAATAAAGGCAAAAATGCCACCCCCCCCCAAAAAAAGACCCTGAATGTAAGCCAGCGACCACCCCTTTCAGACTTATTATATATAGAGTTGCTGCTGTAGACGTCCTCCTGCTGTGGACGCTCCAGACTCCAGTTGATTTGGACGTGCTGGACTCCAGTGGCAACAGCTACTACTCGTCTCATCACTATCACCACTCTCTCTCTCTCTCTCTTATTCGTCTCTATCCCTCTTTCCAGACCCAACACGGTCGCAGCGGATGTCTGTCTAACATGAGTCTGGTTCTGCTCGAGGTTTCTGCCTGTTAAAGGAAGTTTTTCCTCGCCGCTGTAACTTGCTGAATACTGCGAGGTGCAATGCTCATGGTGGATTACGGTGGGATGAGACTGAAATAAAGATTGATTGATTGTTTGATTGACTGACTTATATTTTGATTAATACAGCACGATCATTTTGAGAAAATTGGCATTACTTATTTATTTTTAATTATTTTGCACCTATAGGGACCTAAATGCTACCTGTAGACATTTGTACTGGTGCTGAAGGCCTCCAGGCACCTCAAACGTTGACAAGGTTAATGGAACTTAGGACACTGCTCAAGAAATAAAACCCCTACAGTTTTGAACTTAATATATGTTAATTATGGCTGGTCACTTAGGAGCTTGGGTGTGCATTAGACTCCTTGCTTAGTCATATAGGAGGAGTAAAAGTTTCAGAGAGTATCAAGTAGTTCATAAAGAATTCAAAGATACAAGCACTGTGGATTAAAGATGTTAGGACAGCACTTACTCTGAGAGCTGATCTGCAAACAGGTTTCATGAATATGATTTCACTTTCTGGGTCAACTGAGGATGTTTTTTTTTTTTTTTACTTTTGTAACTATGGGAACTGTGTGTTATATTCACCACAGAAGCGTTGGCCAAACAGCTGGTAGAGACAAATAGGGGCTTGTTTGAAATTTGAATCCATTCACACACTCCCATTTATCCTCTGCGAGATGAAATATCACTGTGTTGTTGTTGTTGTGGTGACCCATATGGACTAAATTTGTGAATCCGATGCTCTGCTCTGTCAGTGAATAAACTCCACTCGGTCACCTACATACAAGGAAACAAGCACACTTGAGATGAATCTAGTTTAGGGGCTTTTTGGAGCATTCATTTGAAAGTTTCTGTGCACACTGCTCTCTCTCTTTTTTCACTTTGATTTACAGTTTATACATACATCATGTTTTATGACACTTATTATGTGTAGTTTAAACATGTACCAGGGAAACTCCGAGGGAATACTGTGTACGTGACGGTAAACATTTATACGCTCAATTCAATATTGCACTCCATTAAAACCTTGCTGAATATACAAACATATTGAGAAGAGTTACAGTCTTGACGGCGTGCAGCTTTCTTTATTCCCCTTCACTGGATGAAAAAGTCTCTTTAATGCAGTTTAAGTGTTGGTTCATGTCCTAAAGCACGGCTAAGTATAACAATAAGCTGAATAGCTTTGATGTCTCGAAGAGCTTCAAAGATGAGAAGTTTTTCCCTCCTTAATCATTAATCATGCCCTTGAAGCCTGAAAGTTTCTCCAGTGAAATGCAAAAAGATTTTCTGTATAATAAGGATGATAATGTGGATTCATGTAGGCCAGGCCCCCAGCGGGATTCCCAACAAATAAAGACAGAACAACTGGACGCTGATTGTAGTCCAGCTCCAGCAGAGGAGACGTAACAGAATCCCTATCGCTATATACAAACCGGCTGGATATTAAAGATTATATAAACACCGTACGCTGTATCATGGAGGAGATCTACAGTTTTTACAAAGTCTTTAAATAAAAGCACGCACTCGTGACATCTGCTTCATACACCCAAGACTAACTCTGACATCCAATCCGCAGCTTTTGTTTACCCTTAAATCCCTGTTAGCTAAACATTTTGAATGGATGTCTGTTGGTGGACGTTTTAAAGAGAACCGTGCACTGAGGTGGGAGCTCCGTCGGTGATATGAGGCCATCTTCTGTTGGGGTTTGTAATATTTTTCACACATCAGCACGAGTACTCCACTCTCTGAAAGTTTGCTTACTTTGAATAAATGTAAAACAAACTCAAAGACATGAAAGAAAATCTAACCCGAAACAGCATCTCAAACTCCCCCGAGGAAGCTTTATTATCTGACGTTTTTTATGGGTATTATTAGCATAAGGTCATTATATTCCCAACATTGTCAAGAGAGGAATCTGTGCTCCTCCCAGAAGTAAATATAACACTTTAATTTGGCTGATAAATTTGGAATCATCCAGAACTTTAATCTGATTAAGAGTCTCGGCTGCTTTTGAAGTCTGTGGAAATGAGGAATCAATTACGGCGCTCACACCCATTTATTTCTGTGTTCCTGGAGAAGCGCAGTCATTTGCTTCATTTTAACTGTGTCAGTTCTCTGTGATTAATTAGCCACAGTGCAGACACACACACACACATCCCAGAAAGCCCTGCAGCTTGTTAGCTCAACCTGCCAACTGCAGTTAACGTTTCCACCTGTTCGTACTAGGACTCGAACAGTTCCCTCCCACCTCATCTGTGTGATGTTCATCATTGCAAGTTGACTGCAACGCAATTATTTCCCAGCCCTGAAGTCACTGAGTTGTGAGTTATTTTGGCTACTTGGCCCTCAAAGTAATGGCTGCAATTACAGCTCAAGTTTTGTTCTGTTTCTGTAATCTGTGCATGCCAGAGATTTATCAGAGTTGAATTAATTAGTTATAATCTACCTGTTTTACCTCACAGCTTACGATGGCTGCTCTTTTCTCCTTTATGGTGACCAGTGTTGAAGTACTCAAGGACTCTGTGACATGACTTAGACTTGAGCACTGATGACCTGGACCTGCATTAAGACCTGGGAAATGGAGAGGAATAGTTGGACTTATTAATTGACAAAGACTGTTGTATAGTTTTAATTTTTGCATAAGACCCAAATGATTGATTCAGTTTAGAGCAAGGTGTGTCGCGTGTGTTCACCTGCATGCACCTTCAGTTTACATGATGAGTTGTTCAGCAACAGTTCCTGCCAGGACGCCTACAGAATAGGAATGAGTCATAATTTTGAATATTTGAATAACTGTTTAATATTAAGAAATGGAATAAGTCATAGGACTATTATCTCATCTTTAAAATGTTTTGTATTATTTTTTTTAATATATATGTTTTTAATTTTTGTATTACTAGCCCCTGGTTGTAAAGTGGTACAACCGCTTTTTGCCATTAAATAATCAATCAATCAATCCATCCATCCATCCATCCATCCATCCATCCATCCATCCATCCATCCATCCATCCATCCATCCATCCATCCATCCATCCATCCATCCATCCATCCATCCATCCCTCCCACCATCCACCATCCATCCATCCATCCATCCATCAGACTTTATTTATAAAGCTCTTTTCATACAATGACATTGTGATGCAAAGTGCTGTACATAAAAACAACTTTAAATAGAATAAATAAAAAAAGAAAGATATATATATATATATATATATATATATATATATATATATATATATATATATATATATATATATATATATATATATATATATATATATATATATATAAATAAATGACCCCCACATCCTAATCCCAAGCCCAGCTCCAACTCCAAACCCACCCCACAATCCTAAGGTTAAGAACACAATATGTACAATATTAATAATAATAACAATACAAATAAAATAAATAAATAAATGAAAAATAAAAAAGAAGTTGCAAAAATAACAAAAAACTTGGCTAATGACATTGCATTCCAAATAACATGAAATTATATAGATGTGGGGGGGGGGACTATTCAAATAATCTAGGGATAGTTTGCAGTGCCAGTGACCATTGAATAGTTTTTTTTCTTGAAATGTCATCCCTTCCACAGAGGTGCCACTGATCGTGTGTTTGACATCCAAAAATGATATTGCAATCAAGAACAGTGCAACATGTTCAATATGTTAAAGAAGCATCAAGAAGAGGACGTCAAAAGGCTCAAACCTTAACCACCTTCTGTCCAGGATGCACACAGAAAACTAAGTGAGATGCTAAAGTCTCTTGGACTGTGGATACTGTTAGCTAGCTGTTATCTAACACTCAGGCAAGCCTTTGAATAGACTCAAACACTAGGTCAAGGTGTTTGGATAGTTAAATTGTGACTGACAGCAGGTGATCTGCAGGTATCTTTAAGTTAAGAAGACATCTGCAGGATTTCCTACTGCAGAAATCTATTCATTAAACTATCACATGCATGTGATGATAGCTAGCCGAGTGGTTTGAGTGTGCGCCCCATGTGCACAGGCTGTAGTCCTTATCACAGTGGCCTCTGACCTTGACCACTTGCTGCACGTCTTCCCTCGCTCTCTTCTCCTCACATTTCCTGTCTCTCTTCAGCTTTCAATTATCAATTAAGGCAAAACATGACAAATAAATAACTTAAAGTAAACAACCTCCTACATTTTCTGCACTCAGCATTAACAGTGTTTTTATTATTTGACCTCTCTGACTGCAGGGTGACCCTGATAACACTTTTTGCTCATGGCTGCCTTGAAAAAGGATCCGCCCTTTCCGCTGCTAACACCTAAGGTTGGTTACATTTCCTCTCTGGTTAAAATCAAGCTCTGCATCCAGAAGATATTCTCCAAACTAAAGCTTTATTCTTCATTAAAAAGATGACTCAACAATGCGTTTTATTTTAAGTGTCTCTGTGCTTCCTCGGGTTAAGATGAAGAATGTCCTGCAGGGTCGTATCTGCTGTTACTGGCAGCCCTGCACTTTCCTGTTTTCCTGACTTATTGTTGGTGAAACATAAAAAATTGTCCCACACAGCAACAGGCGCAGTCAAAGGTTTTGGAGCGTCTGACCTGTGCTTGACTGTGAGCCTCTCATTGTTTTCTTTTGAACTATTAACTGCTGACGTGTCCCTTACCCTGTACACCTCTGACGGCCTCACATTCAACCACACATGAGCAGAGTGACCGTGATGAAAGAACATTAATCCTGAAAATTGACAATAGGATTACGGTGTTAAAGAGCATTGCCATCACTTCTCTACTTCCTGCGCCCTCTGTGTCATCTGAACTGTTTCAAATCCTTCAAAGGAAAGACTCTGTTGTGGCAGGAGGTGTCCCGCTGAGCTCGTCCTCTGAACTGTACGCTGACGTCTAACTCGAGCAGACAGGTTAACTTTGGCAAAAAATTCAAGTGGGCACTACTGGAAGTTATAAACGATGCATTTCAGAGCCTTTTCTTCTCCTAATTGGTGATTGTGGGACTAAAAGAGGTGAACAGGATGACTCATGTTTGAATTATTAACACGCAGCGGCTGTGTTTCTGTGCTGTGACAGCACCGAGCCTGAAAAGGAAGCAATAAAGACGTGTGGGTTACCACAACACCTGTCCATTACTGTTTTATTTGATTCTCTACAGAAGTTAAAAACAAGTCCGGGAAGGTTATGTGCTTTTTGTGTTGTCAACAAATTCATGAAAGATGTAAACATACAAGAAGCTGCTGCTAAAAGGTTCCACAGTACCCTGGTTTGAAAAGCACGTGGCTTATATTACATTGTTTACTGATTAGTAATTCAACTTCACCCTTTGACTCATTTTTAAGTGTTTGCATCTTTATTTATAATCAACAATTACTGCAGGGTGCTCCTGATGGTGTAGCAAAGAGTTTAAAAAAAAGGACCAGTACATGTGACAAATATTTGGTGCCAGTCGTCAATACTAACACATTTTGAAAGTATGAACTCTCTTATCCTTAAATATCTTGAGAGTCAATTATCGTTCATATTGCACTAACAGTTTCCTTTGCTCTTTTGGTAGGGGCAGAAATATCTTAAATATTAGTTATTATTAGGGGTGCAACGGATCACCGTTGATCCGTGATCCGTTCGGATGCCTCTCCACGGTTTGGCACGGACGTGGTCCGCGGATCGGTTGATGAAAAAAGTTGCGCGTGTTCACGTGATGACTGCATGTTCAATCCACTCTCACTCGTCAAGCGCAGCGGTAGTCGTGGCAAGTGAAGGAGCAGAGGAACTTGAAAACCCTCCTGCATCTTGTAAGTCACATGTATGGGAGCTTTTTGGTTTTCCCTGTGAAATACAGTGAATGCTGAATGTGCTTGAGCCACGTTATGAAATTCCGTTGCGCACCCACTAGACCAGAGGCCGTCAATACGCGGGCCGTGGGCCGCACCCGGCCGCCTATTTGTGGTCCCCGAACTGTTATTCCTTCACTCTGTGTTTTGGTCGGGTCACCGCGTGTTTACTGGGACTTGTCTCCATGTCAACGATACGCAGACAGGCTGTTACTGGGTCACTTAGAGTCCAATGCTGCGAGTGCAATTTTTAACTTTCACTTTCGTTTATGGAGCAGTTCGCATATTGGCACTTTGCCAGCTATAGGACCCTAGAATCAAACGGTGTGTTCCAAGTATGCAGCTCAAAGAAAAGTGGACGGTGAAAATCAGCGATTGAAAGAAGAATAGAGTGAAACTTTGGAAGATCCTCTGCTCCTTCCCTTGCCATGCCATGAAATGCAGTGAATGAGGCAGGATGGCCCACAGATAGGGTGCTTTGCACATGCAGTACATTTTGAGTTGAATGTTGTTTTTATGTAATGGGCAAAGTGTTTTACAAAATAAATGGAGGGACAAAGTTATATTTGTCTTGTCTTCTTTTTGGTTTTTTTTGCTGATCCGAAAAATGATCCGATCCGTGACTCAAAACCGTGATCTGATCCGAACCGTGAGTTTTTTGATCCGTTGCACCCCTAGTTATTATGTTAATATGCTGAACTTGTTAGCAGCTAGTTGCTAATTGAATCTTGGGCTCTGCAGTGTTGTTGTGAGTTTGACAATGTGATATCTTATTTTCAGTTCCCTTTTTATTTGTCAGTTCAAAATGGTATAAAACCAAGTGGCAACTGCCAGTCTTAAAATATGAAGCTCATGCGGAAGTGCTAAAAACTGCAATTCATTGAGTGTCCACCTGAGGCTGGCTGCAGAAACACCAGGAACCACATACACACCCATTCACAGAAGATGATCTTTGCAGCAGAAAGAAACATGTTTACAGCCTGGTTCAAAAAACAGTTTTGGTCTGAGTAGCTTATTTCTCTATGTGCATTTATTTAGTTATAACTAGAGTTACGGAAAGTTTTTGCAGTAATTGAAAATGCTAAAGGCCCGCCTCTTTCACCTAGCGTGGACGAAGTTTGGTTGAGTTCAGTATTTCCAATGTGGCACCCACCGTCGATTGGCTTCAAAACAGTTCTCAGGAACAGATGGGTGATGTCACGGAAACTGCAGTCTATATATAAAAAAATGGCGTAGTCTCAGTGACATCATTTGTTGTTTTCAAAGAGAAGTTCTGAAGTTAAACAACGATGATCAGAAATACTAACTCAACTTAACTTCTCATCAATCTACACTTAGTCAACGAGGGGGAGCTGAGACGGGCCATGAACTTCTTGACAAACAGCTGCATCACCACTTGCAAGTCAACTTAGCCACGCCCCCAATTTTGCAATTATATGAATGATTATTAGTCTTGAATGACTCATGAACCCCCTTAACACAGACACAAACAAGCACAAGCATAAAAGAGTGACCTTTTCAAACCGAAGCCTCTTTTTAACCAGGCTGTAAGCATGTTTAATTCTGCAGCTTTTTAACATGGGTGTTAATGGAGAATCTTTTGCTTTTACAGCCTGCCTCTCATGCCTGACACTCAAGGAACTGCAGGTTTTTGCACTTGCACATTAGCTTCATTTTTCAACCCTAGGTGCTCGACTTTGCTGAATTGATGCATCAATGCATGGTCAAACTATTTATTGATTGTAGATTTTTATGTGAAGCAGCAAATTGAAGACGTAGCACGACATTCTAAAGAAAATTTGCCCAACATTTGACATCATACAACAAACACATCATGATGCTAATGCTTTAACAGTATATTGTGCAGCCTTCATTTACACATCAAGGAGTTGCATTATCATTTCTACAATACTATCTTTCAGTTAAAGTGATGTGATGAATTTGAGTTTAATGTTTCCACTCTTTCAGCCCTGTTTCTGTTTCTACCAACTCCCTCCCCTCTATGTGCAACAGCTACCTGCTAAAGGTGTTTGCTTATCTGCCTGTTGCATCTGAAAACGATGCAGTAGGAACAACTAAAGAGAATTAAAACAATGCAGTTTTGGGTGGAACATCTAAACATTGAGTGGAAACTTGCTGCAGAGCTCTGCGAGGGATCGGTGCAGTTTAAGCCTTTAATTTGAGGATCTCCTTTTTCCATTATATCTGTTGATATAACACAAATAATCCCTCCTGAGCTTTTTAAGGCATGCACCTTCTACAAATAAGAGCCAGTGTGCATCTCTTATAGCATACATGACAGCTGATGTGATGTAGACGATGCTGCAGGACGTATAGTAACACTCGGACAGATGAGTTAACACCTCTAGTGTGTGTAAGAGTCCGAAGCATTACAGAGCTGCTTTTGGTCATTTATTATAAAAATAAGCCCAACTCCAGATTTATTTATGCGTATATAATAAACATTCAGAATACATATAAACATCCTCTACTATAAATCTAATTTCAAATCATAGCGAGCCATGCTTTGCCTCAGTCTTTCCTCTACATCTGAACCAGATGTGATCCTGGAACAGTAGATCCAGCAGGACCGAACCCTGGAGGATGATTCTCTGCGACTCTTCACGTTAGAAACATAAAATTAAGACGTTAAGCGAGGAATATACTCTGGAGGCTGCTCTCATGCATGTACGGTTTCTCCTCTCACAGGGATCTCATGACATCATCACTGACTCGATTTATGCCGCGAGTCCCTCTTCTGTCTCTGCTACTGCTGCAGACGCACGCTGTCCCACATGTCTCCTTTTACACTGTATCAGCCTTGAACTGAGTCTGCAGAGAACATTGTTCACATAGCGCACATATGTCATCCCTAACTATTCGGTTAACTCCTCTCACTGTAATGCACTTAGTCAAGGGACTGCTCCAAATTCCTGTAACTCCTCTCCATGTCATATTTTCTTTACTTTATATCGGACTGGATTGTGTTACTCTGAGACATCCTTGATGCCTTTTTACTCTACAAAGACTCTGTTTTCAGCATTCATTCAGCAAATCCTCGTAAGAAAAGTCTGGAGCTCTGAAACAAAGATTCAGACGGTGTTTGAGAATGTGACAGCAGTGCACGTTTATAATCTGAAAATAATACTGAGACTAATGCATGTGAAACAAATGTGGTTAAGTTTAGAGTGAAGTTTAGGGGTGGTATGCTTTACTTAAGCTCTCCTATGTTTCAAGTATAAAGGCGGACAGCTGGCCGTCAATATGAAGGTCTTTAAGTCTGGGGAGGGGGATTTTCTGAAATTCAACACTGTAACCTCAGTTGTACGTTGCATTGTTTGCAGCTGAACCAAACATCAGTTGTGGAAGTTGTGGATGTTCATCATGCTAAATTGAAAGCTTAGTTTGAACACCAGACTGTCAAACTTATAGGCCAATCTGAGGAAAGTCTCTCTCTGGATAACAAGAGGTTAAGAGACATAAATGACACATTCTCCATGACATAAATCTGATTCTGCTGAATTAGTAGATATTCGTCACATGATTGCCAACCATTGAGATACTATGGCCTTTGCCATCACTGCTCCAAGTCTCTGGAACTCTCTCCCCCTACTAGGGATGGGTACCGACCGAATTCCATCGGTACCACAGAGTACCGATTCACATGAAATCAAACGGTATCATGTTTCGGTACCTGAACGCATCCTTGTGACTGTGAGGGAGTGGAAGAGTAGGCCAGGGTTCCCTCGCGTCCTGGAAAACCTGGAAAACAGTTGACCAGTTTTCCAGTCCTGGAAAACACCTGGAAAATGGGAGAAAAAGTAAAATGTCCTGGAAAATTATTCCAACATGACTGCGTGGGACCTGACAAGGTTAAAAAAAACACATCCCCATTCAACATTTGTGACAATTTTTGTCATTCAGTTCTATTTAGGTCAATTTAAGCACTGATAGTCTTAATATTATTACTTATTTATTTCAGTAAGGCAGCTTCAAGAGTCCTTTGCTGGCTCTTTTGTTTTTTTACTTAGCTAATTTTATATTTTTTGAGAAAAGAGAAAGCTGAACATCTGTGGTTGCATTGTTCTATAATCAATTTGCCATCATTTTTAAGCATGTAAGAGATGATTTGATGGATAGCCATAGACTGAACGTCTTTCAATGTAGACTTCCACTGAGAGGAGCATATTAGACTAATTAGGAACTAAATTTAGACGGTCATACCAGCTTGATCATCACTGAAACTGTCCTGGAAAATGATCTCTAGAAAAGAGTGGGAACCCTGTAAATGACAAAAATGGCCACAAATGTTGAATGGGGATGTGTTTTTTTTTTTAACCTTAGCAGGTCGCACGCAGTCATGTTGGAATAATTTTCCAGGACATTTTACTTTTTCTCCCATTTTCCAGGTGTTTTCCAGTACTGGAAAACTGGTCAACTGTTTTCCAGGTTTTCCAGGACACGTGGGAACCTTGCATTTAGTTCTATTTGGGTCAATTTATGCACTGATCCTCTTATTATTATTTATTTATTGCAGTAAGGCAGATTCCTTTGCTGGATCTTTTGTTTTTTACTTAGCTAATTTTATATTTTTTGACACAAGAGAAAGCTGAGATGAGAGTTGCCCATCATTGTTACTTGGTTGCACTAATAAAGTGCTGTACATCTGTGATTGCATTGTTCTATAATCAATTTGCCATCATTTTTAAGCATGTAAGAGATGATTTCATGGATAGCCATAGACTGAACGTCTTTCAATGTAGACTTCCACTGAGAGGAACATATTAGACTAATTAGGAACTAAATATAGACGGTCATACCAGCTTGATCATCACTGAAACTGTCCTGGAAAATGATCTCTAGAATAGAGTGGGAACCCTGGTAGGTGATTTTCCATACTTTCGCCCTGTAATAAAGTTCGAGACTGATTGGGTGGACGTCTCTCTGCTCTCTGCTCTCTGCATCTGGGCGCCAAAAGAAGCCTGCAGCTGCCGGTCACGCGCACTCAACGCGAGGCAGAGCTGCAGGAGGATTAAGTTGAGACGGACTCTCTCGCTCCGACTACCTGTGCGTGAATGCCCAACCAGTTAGTTGTGTGTCCTGTTATTATAAAGAGACGGAGAACTGACTTTTTCCTGTCCGCAGGCGTTCACGTGTTCATTGATAAGCTCCAGAAAGAGCAATTAGACGCCACGAGCACGTGTCAGCTAATATATCTAATCACCTTTATAATCCTGTTTCTGTTCATTTCATGTTGAAGAAATTTATATATACAAACAGTTGGATGTTGTTTTGATATATTTGTTAAAGTTTGTTAAAGAAATTAACATTTATTACCACATAAAAACACAAAAGTACTGAAAATTGGTACCGTTGAGTACCGGTACCGATTCCCAGGTACTGGGTATCTGTACCGTATCGGTTCAAATGTGAAAGGTACTCATCCCTACCCCCCACACATCCATTTCTCTGACTTCTGCAGACTTGTTCTGTTCCGTCTTGCTGGCACAACAAAAGGGAAACAACATGAAGACGTATTGACTTGGGTTTAATCATTACCAATCACTTTGTGGTGTTGTTTTTAGCAGGTTTTTAAGGCCAATACATGACATGTTTGAAAGGGCAGACTCTCACTACTGCACACCAGGGCTTAAAACTTGCACATTCAGATGTGACTGGGGGGAAAGGCAGATTCATTTATATGTGCATCTTGCCAGGATTGAAATAATTCTTTAAAGATAATCTAGAAAAAAAGGTTTGGGATGCTCAGCCCAGTTTTGTCTCATTCCACCCTGTGCAGATTTTGTGAAGATGCAGGCTCCATGGTTCATGAAACTGTTATTGGTGCCAGAGCTCAAAGTCAAAAAAAACCCCACACACTTTTTTTTGTTTTCTAACAACAACAAAAGCAGCATCCTGGTGACACAATAGGTAAATCACATGCAATGCTACCATAAAGTCCTAGGTTCAAGTCTGGTGTGTGGATTTTGTTGCATGTCAGCTAGCTCTGTAGTTATTTGTTTCCTGTTGTTGCTACTTAGTGTCATGTATTTGATTTAGAGAGGTTAAAAGGCTGACAAGTTGCAGTAGGAAGCTTTCTTCTTTTTTTGCTCCTTGTTTCTTGAAAATCTGAGTTTTTTTGCATCAAAAGCCAAATGATGTCAAAACATGAATCAGGCCAACACAACTGTTGAGTCTGTTTCATTTACAAAACCTTATACTTCGTTTATTTCTGAGGGATTTGAATCTTTAAAACCTGACTCCTCTGACCTTGTGAGCCTTTGTTTCAATCACAAAACACAATCTGATGAAAACATTGTCATTGGTTATGTCCCTCCAGTTTCTCTTTGAGAAGTAGTTGAAGTTACCAGGTTTGTCCAACAGAAACATCCTGAGCTGAACTTGTTACCTGTCATATATTTCATCCCTCCAATATTTAAATCAGTTCGTCAATTGGCTCACATAAAGCCCATCAAAATCCAGGCCTTTCCTCGCCGTGCTCTCCTGTGTGTTGTCCATCTGGCCCTGTGTGTTTCAGTGCTGTGTTCCCTTAATGACAGCTGGGCGGAGTGTGTGAAAATCAGTTTAATTGCAGTGGTGATTGACTCTGTTTGCTTTGGCTGGTTCCTATGACCGACGCTGCTCTGCAGTAGATCATGTTGCTCCAGACCGGTGATCACTGTACGAGTGTTTTCCAACAACTCCAACAGACTGATAGCTCTTCTCTCTGGATGACAGCTACAGACAATTTATAAAGTCATATTTTTCTACTTAAACTTTCATTCATATCATATTAATAATTTCAGCTGATTAACTTCATCATTTTTAATCTGAGCCTCAGGTGCTCGCTCCAGTGTCTGGAGAAATATCAGAGGTATCACATTTAAAAGTGTGCAGCTGCTATTTTGTTTTAGTCAATATTAAGGTGAATTAAAGAACCAGATCAGAGCCAGTTTTGGAGACAACCAATGTTAAAGGACGTGAATCAGGATCGGAGGGGGAGACAAATTATCTGGACTTCTTCAGTCATTATGAATTCTGTGAAACAGAAAAGCTGCAAAACATCACATTTGAATTCATGTTGTTGAATGGATGGGATTTATGCATGGTTAACTAATATATAAATGTACAATAATACTAAATAGCCAGCTAATTCTTTATATTGTATACTATCTATGATCCAACAAGCTCCATCGTTCATCCTTTTGAAGAAACTTTCCTTTAGCTTATGTTTTTGGCGTTCATGCATATTTAAAGTCACACTCCTGGATTGTTTGAATCCCTCAAATTTATAGTTTTCAGTCATGTGACCAGCAGGGGCAAAGTAATATGGCGGCCTCCATTCGTGCAGGCGTGTAAAACCATCTCTCCCTCCCAAAAGTTCACTGTCACGCCTCAACATTAAATATTAACCTTCTCCTTGACTTACCTCAGACCACTTTATCACCAGACTGTAAGGATAAAAGTGTCCGGTTGTGAAAACAGTGACGTTATTATGAAGCTACTGGTAGCTGATTTGCTAGCAGTGTCAATAAGTTAGCGCTGGAGTTGTTTACATCGGTCAATGCACACCTGCCGACCATGTCAGAGCGAGTACTGCATTAACTAAACATACAATAATTGGAATCCTCTGTGTTTACTTCAACTTACCATTAAAGGAAATGTTCACTCAAAGATGTGTGCACTTTGATTGTTGTCATTGTTTTGTTCCCTCACCAGGGACAGCAGATCATCTAATATAATTAATCCACATCTCCTCCTCTCAGGATTTTCTTTCTCAGATGGGATTAAGAAGCAGAACCCTGTCTTGTCTCCTCGTCAGCATGGGCATATAATTGAAAAACAACTATCCCACATTTTTTTAAATTTAAAACTCCTTGTTGGCAGCAGAATCCGGTCATTTCAACATAGCTCGTAGAAGTAGGGAGCCTTTTTCACCCTCCAGGGGGGCGGTAACATAAGTGTGTGACGTCACATGAAAATTAAGAATACTCAAAAACTGTTGCCTTAAAGGTACAGGATGTAGAAATGAGAATATTTAACGATATCTAAAGGTCAGATTGAAGATTGAAACGCTCCCTTGCTCACCCCTCCTGTCGGTAGAGTGACGTGGCCTTTTAGGACAAGAAGCTCCCTTAGTGCATGATATTGAAGATAAACACGTATGATCTTCCATTTGTCAAGTTTTCTATCAAGGCATACAAGTGCGTACAACAACAACAACCACTCTCTTCTTCTTTGTCCTTAAGGGGTAGATTTCATGCAGCCACTCATTAAATACCAAAATGCATATGGCCTTTACTACTTCTGTTCCATAGTTAGGGTGCAAGATGGCCACCTTCTTGAAAGAGGACCTGCTCCTTTTTAGATCTAAAAGATTCATTCTGAGTTAATAAATCCAAAAATATTTGTACATTAAGATGATTATCACAAATTTAAACATACACATGACTATAATATCCCATTTCTCCCAAGTCTACTCTGCTAAATGACACGAAGTACCACACACTGCACCTTTAAAACCAACCAGAGAGCAACAGTACACCGACTCACATAATGTGGAAAATAGCCAATATGTGTAATAATAGCTGAGACCTCCGAAAGTCTTATTTTTAAAAGGCACGAGACTGCAACAAATCCACACTCAACCACGACTGTCCTGTTTCCTACATCAGCAACATGACCTCAGCGTTCTATTTTGAATGTGTGTCCATCCGGGCCACTTCCACTGTGAAATCAGAGCAGCATGTGTGTGAGATGTGTGTCAGTAAGATATGCGTCCGGAGAGCTGGCCGTCATTTATCAGTCTCGGCTCAGGGGGCCGCTGGGAGAACCAAACTCAACCGGACACCGGAGCTTAATCCGCACAGGTGTCTCTCTGTAAACCGCCAGCTGCTCCTGACATGCAAGCCTTCCATTTAGGATCTGGGGGTGTCATGTGGGGTAATACAAGTCAATTTATTGATTCAGGGGGATGTAATGGGGCAGGAGTGTTGTTTTGGAGTTTGGAAAAGTCTTCAGGGTGTGAGGATTAGACTTGTTAAAGTCTGTAGGCTGAGCTGTGCTACTCTGAGGACTGTAGAGACCCGCATACAGTTTTTTAGATGTTACACAGGACCCCCACCAGATCCGTGTCCAGTCTGTCTCCAATCTGCTGCGGTCTGGTTCCATACTCTCTAGTCCTTCAACACCCACCAGTTGCATTTTCGGTATGCAGCACGGAGCAGGACCGCCGGTCAGCTGGAATAATGTGACCAAGGTTTGTAATCACTGAATCAAGGATTCTCCTCATCCATGTTGTCTTTCTGGTCCTCTGAAAACCTCTGACCTGCTGACTCCAGGCCTGGCTCCGCTCATCATGACTTTGGTTTGTTGTTGTAGTTAAGTGAAATACGATCTGGTGATAACACAGAGTGTTTTATTCTGAAAATTAACCGGATGTTTTCATTTTGTTTTGGTGAAACCTGACTTCCTATCTCGCTCCATCTGCTCTGTTGAGATTGATGCGTCGTGCTCCGAGCGAGCGGTCTACGGTCTTTAAAGTATTACAGTATAGACCATTTACTTGTTTTGTAATGTGTGGGTATGTTTTAGCCATGTTAAATCTGAAATAAAAATCTATATACAAGTAGTTATGTCTCCTTGTATTAGTTTGTCCACCTGTTATTAACATAATGCGCAAATATATGTAACCGGTGGGAATCTGCGTTGTGTTTGTTAAAGATGACTGACGACCAACACCAGGACTTTGTTTGTTCTGCGTTTATTCTCTGTTAATCAAACAGACAAGAACCTCTGAGTTTATAAAGTATGCAGCCGGCCTCTGCTCCTCTCCCCAAGGGATAACATACAAAAGGGCGGCGTAACAAGCATAAACATTACACTCACATAAAAGATATAAAACACAATAATCATACCTGTTAATCAGACAGACAAGAACCTCTGAGTTTATAAAGTATGCAGCCCGCCTCCCTTCCTGCACAGATGAAAGCACATTTCGACTAGCTTAAACCTTCAGTGTACGTAAACCAGCACGTGCATGTTCAGTTAGTCTGCTTAAACATGACTTTAAAAAGGAATAAAAGTAAACTCTGTTTAATATACACATAGAAACACTATACAGGACAAAAGCACACATAGAATAAGTAAATATATGGAAACATATATGGAAACAGAAAAGTTAAGTGACGGACACCTACCTCTCCCCAAGGGATAACATACAGAAGGGGAGAGGGAAGGGGGCAAATCAAATATAAAGGTCAAGATACCAACGAAGAAGAAAATGACCGGAAGACGAGGCTGTACTTCAAAATACTTTTAGAAAAAGAAATATACAAAGAGGCTCTACACACACACAGGTATACTTTGTGTAATTATAAAGAAATAATAATTAATATTGCATTTTAACCCTGTTACATATAGATATTCGAAAGGTTCTAACGTATGTTTTTTTTTTTAGAGCGAATATTCGAACGTCATTTTGGAGCAATTTTGACAGCCCTAGATTGGAGACGGACTGGACACGGATCTGGTGGAATTTGGCCGTCACTCATCCCTTCTTTAACCGGGTAAATCTGTTTGAGATTCAAAGCATCCTTTTGTGGTGGGTCCTAATCAAGATGTGCAGAATCAAGTGGAAAATTTGCAGCTTGATAAAAGAGGAAATTAAGACTCAAAAACATCTGGGATAATCACTCATAAAATCAATATCAAAGAAAACAAGCATTTGACTAAAAGTGGTGACAGACTATCCAATTTCACTTTCAACTTCAAGTTCTGATGTCTGGAAACTCCAGTTTCTGCTTTAGCTGCAAATATTTTATCACGAGTGAAATAAAAAAATATTTGTGGGTTACTTTCATCATTTTGTTCACTTTGTGTAGTTGTGAAGCCGTGCTCTTTGACGACATTTGAGTCAAAATTGGTGCAGCCTGAGCCCCACCAACTCTTCATTGACCATAAAATGCTCCATGTACGGTGCGTGTTGAAACGTCTGACATGTGGCATACAAAAGCAAACATGTGCCTCTCAGCCTCCACATCATTTCCAGTTCAAAGCAAAGATTAATAACCGCAGGAATAACAAGTCCCTCTGCAAAACTCCGTCAGCTCACGCTCAACTGACCCAGCACAGAGGAATTGTAGTTTGGATGGTCTGAAAAACTCCCACAATGCACTCATCCCAAGGGCCCCCCCCCCCCACCGTGCAGTACAGTAGCCCACTGTTGATCCTGCAGTCAGCTCTGTGTACAGAAAGTCATGTGCTGTTAACATTTCAACAGGTTTGTTTTATATCACTTTGGGGATGGGGGTTTGAGGGGGAAACCACAGATGCATGCGGCGTGTCGTCTGACCTCTCCTCGCTGACATTAAATCACATGTTGCGTTTGCTTGTGGTTCCAGCGAGTATTAGTCGCAGACAGTCGCCACATCCCAGGATGGTGTTAGGGTTAAGACTGTGGAGGCTTTGGGTGCTAACTATCCTGTGCCATAGTCTACCTTGAGGTGCTGTTCATGCACGTGGAGGGTCTGAGTGGCAGAGTCTATGTCCAGTTTGTTTCAGGGTTCAACTTCAACCACAGTTCATGGACACAGGATATTCTCTGTGGCCACCAAATATTGAGTTCTACCACCAAAGCAGAATCCTTTCCCATCCAGATATCACAGCTTAACAAACATCCTGACTCCTTTGTGTCACTTTAGTTCAATGAAATGGATCAGGTGAGAAGGAGAAGCTCTGGCCCTTGAAAGATCCTGGTATAGTGGCTAGAGCTGTGTGTCTGTGACAGGTACAGTATCTCATCTCATATAATCACACTTTTCTCAGACTGTGTTCCAGGCCTTGTCATTGGTGTTGCAGCAGTTAGGGATAATGAATAGTGAGCAGGTGGTTGTGCAAAATGGAATCCAGACAGGATATCATTCACATCAAACTGAACATTTACATTGAAGGGGACGTTAGACGATGTGAACAGGACTCCTGCTGGAATATTTCTGTTGATTTTTCTGTCTTCATTCAGCTCTCTTTCTTAACAGAGCTTTGACGTTGACACACCTTTAAGCAAAGATGAGGCCAACGTCACAACTTTGAAAACTGCTGCTATCATAAAGAAGGCTCGCCTCTTAAAGCTGGGGTTGGTAATCAGATTTAGATACACTTTTTGTTATACTGGTTAAAATGATCTTTATGTCCTGATGGCAATCAATACATAATGTGTTCTTAAAAAAGAGCGAAGAAAAGCTGCTATCTACAGCCAGAGTAAACCTGGGAAAACACCAACCAATCAGCCTTTTTTGGGTGCCAAAATTTTAAACCATTCAAATCTCGTCCTGCCGTCCTGCCCGCCTCCTGCGCGTACATTTCCCTGGCGTGTACTGCGAGTCCTCGTCCCCTACCTCTGCTTCCCCTGACTCTACTGACCGCCCCTCTTGCTCGACCTCAGGCCTGTCCCCTCTGACCCGATGAGGTGCTTTGCTATGGACTGTAGTCCGGATCAGAGTCTAAAAACCTCTCACCACGGGGCTCTGACAAGCAGAAGAATGAATGACATTTACTAAGTCCTACAGAAAATGTAGATGTACTGTAGCGTCCGTCCGGACGCTGTAGTGATGACGAGCCAATTCATGAACACGTTGATCTTTAATAACCGGTCACTGTCGGCCGTGATCACGCCAACCAACAAAGCAGCAATCAATGTTTGAATGAATGAAGAACTTCTCCTCTTGTCTCTCCTCTCTCCAGCTCACACACTCTACACCTCTCCTGATGCCTTCACTGACTGTCAACACTGTAGGAATTAAGAACATCTACACTGAACAGGTTTAACAAACAGTAGAGCTGTTACAGTATTACATGTGTTATAACTTTTCTCCTGATATCGTGTCACCGGTACAACTGGATAATGCTAGCAGACAGTTGTGAGTACTAACAGCAGCCATGTTTGTTTGTGTTTTTAACTTTCACTATGAGAATGTTTTGCTGAGGACCGGTTTTGAATCAGTCACGATCATATGGTCGCAAGTCAGCGGCGCTCGTGCATGTGAGCAGGGGGGCGTCGTTTTGGAGGAGCTCCGAGGGGAGGGGGGGACGGGTTAGACGGAGTCATGAGGAAAGCTACATTCAAATTCATGCTGGTTTTCCGAGACTACCAACCCCAGCTTTAACTGGAGCACGTAAGAGAGAGCACATAACGCCCATTTTAGCCTCCCTCCACTGGTTGCCTGTGCATTTTAGAGTCCATTTTAAGACGGCTCGAGGTGCGCTGGTTGACGGCAGTATCCTCACTTTGACATCTCTCCCTAAGCATGTTCACTGCATGTGTGTGCATTTGGATGTATATACCAAGAAAACTGTATGTGTAGCATGACCAAAAATAGCATGTGTGAAAAAATTGAATTCCCCCCCTAGGGATTAATAAAGTACCTTTCTTTCTTCCTTCTGTCACTATTTCCTGTGACTCACGACCAACCTGAGACGTAAACTAATATTTTTGCCACAGTGTCAACAGGCAGAGGTGAAATTTGTTGGTGGTTTAATAGTAATCATAATTTGTTAAAGTTGTCACCAAGACATAGCGTGTATCAAAAGACCTAATTGAAGTTAAAGCCACATTAAAGATATTAAAGCTGACACTGCGGTTGATGTATGACGGCAAAACTTGGCTGATCAGTGTGGAAACAGAAACCCTGCAGACTGACTCTTTCATGCTATGTGGAATCAAACATATTATTACTCCTGAGGAAGGGTTAAGCCTGATCTTTTCTTTTCCAGATTTATGCTCACACATAATAATTCTCCCTCTTTGAAACCAAAGAAGCACTAATTTCAAAGACAGCAGAGAGAGCCATTAACTCAATCTGTGAGAGGCCCTCTGTGCAGCCTCCACACGTGGAGGGGTTAACTACTCCGCTGGAATGAGAAGCAGGAGTTACTGTTTCAAAGATGAGAGTCACTCAGAGGAGAAACGCACTTGTCTCTCATTAACACGCGAACCCTCGGTGACCGTTTCTAGAGAGCTTCGGTATCCACCTGTTGACCCTGACTTCGCTCTTCACTTATCCTCTCCCAAGGGAGCCTGCACACACACCAGGTGTTTCCCTCTGCACGTGATGAATCTCCGCTGTGCAGAGTAATTCTCTGTCTTTGCTCCACTCTCTGGCGGAGCCAAACAATATGTTTTTGACACAGTTCTTTGAGACCAAGCTGGCGTGCCAAGGATTTCACATGTTTCATTGGACGGGCCTCCTTCCTGATCAGGGTTTTATCCCAGCCCGCAATATTGCAAGACTAGACCACAGGAAATCCCGGGTAAGCATGAGCACACAAGTCCTATTCTGCTTGAAGCTTTATTTTTGTACAAGGAGGTACCACACACGTACAGAGCAGAGTATGGCGCGTGTGTCCTCATGGCATCGCATGCAGGCAGGCATGCGTTTACCCCTGAATAATGAGTTCACGGGATCACGGCTGCTTTGGCTTCAGATAAAGACGTTTACTCTTTTCAGAAAGTATATTTGGCTTTTAATTTAGCTAAGCCTACAAAACTACCTGATCAAGCCCCCTGATTCACAGCAGGCTTTGGAGACCTACAGCACAGCGCTCACGCACGGCGGCAGATTTAACTCCTCCAATGTTGATGTAACGTCCCAGAGAGTGTGAGGAGCAGCCGTGTGTCGAGCGGCTGGAAAAGCATTAGGACTCAATCTCTGGGAGATGAAATAACAGAGAGGGAGACGTCCAATAACAGCAGAGATGACAGATGAGGCACTTTGAGACCGGACTGATACCAGCTCTGGAGGTGCAGACATTCAGGGATTACAGATACCTCGGCCAATATAGTGAAGTTTTGATCTGGAATGATAACAGGCCTTTACTGTCTGATAGTGCACTGGAATTTGAGAAGTTTGCTTCTTATGCTGTGTTTATATTGAGCTAGGCAAACAATAGACAACAGGCTGGATCTCATTTCAGCAGACGAGGGTCGGGTGGTAAAATTTGGTGGCCCTGGGGAAGAAAACTGGTGACTATTAGTGTTAGTATTTTAACTTCATGCCCTCCTCCAGGACCGAGTCGTAACATCTGATGCCACTTAGTGCTCACTTGTTTTCTTATTGTTGTAGGATGCTAAGTGAGGTTCTTTCACGAGGCCTGTATTGTCACAGTGGTATGGATCCAGAGGTATGTTGGTATGGCTCTAAAAAGCAAAGACGAACAGACACAGTTTGGCTCCAGGCCGTCTTTCTGCTGCCTAAAACTCGTGTTTAAAGCACCCACATATTTTCCATTTGTCCCTCATAGCTCCATTTCCTCAGTCCCTCTGACCTCCTGTCACCCTCAGCCTCCCAGTGCTGTTAGCGGAGGTCCATTCAAACCAACACGAGCAGGAAGCATGTGTCCTCATCACAATACCAGCTGCTTCATGTTTAATTTATCTGATGTTTCCTTTCAGCAAATTTAATTTGAGGGAGATAGATAATAATCCACAGACTGCTGCAGCTTCTCAGGCAGCAGCCGAGGATTGAGCTTCTTAGAGCAACAGGAAGTGAAGAAAAACCCGCGGCCTCCGAGAAAACAGCCTGGTTGGTGGGAAAATGGAAGTTCTGCACAGAAGTTTGTATAAACAGGAAATAGAATACCTAAGTCGTTTCCTCTTGTTGCCTCTGGTTTACAGAGAGGCTGCTGCATATAGGATGAAATGGACAGAAAAATGAGCTGAACTTTACTGCCCTGCTTCTGGTGGAGCAGACCTGGAAATGAGAATATGTAAACAGGAATAATGTGGCTTGTTACAGAGCAGTTGGAACAACAGTGTTGAGATGTTGATCCCGTGTGTCAGTACCAGTCATGAAACTCAAGGCTTGTATGAAAACACTTCAAGCAGCCCTCCTCTGTGATCACGTTAGTTTTTAAAGACATATTCAGACTGCACAGCACCGGTGTAGATTTACAGCCTTATTTTGGTTCCACTGCAGAATATGACCGTACAGAGGTGCAGAGTTTGGCCAAGTTGTCACTGTTAGCATCGCAGCTTCACGTGGAGAGATGGAATATTGTGACGGGACATGACTGACTCCATTTTCCATCTCTGGGAGACTGACTGTGCTGCTTTGTTTGGCAAAAGAAGGACAAAGAGCTAAAGTTTCTTTGTAGAGTCTCTGTTGGATGTTAGAGCTTCAAAACTGGGATAGCTTCGGGGTTATGTGGTGCATCGTGTCCCAAAAATATTCTTGCATGCTCCAGAAAATAAGAACAGATTTATTACGGAAGTCCCTGCTCATTTGTTCCAGTATGCTCATTAATATCTCAGCTCTGACTCTCCTCCTTATCATATCATGATAAGGCTTTTATTTTTAAATGGAAACTGAATATATCTGTGTTAAAGAAACTAAACTTTTCCTGGACTCTGTGCATGGACGATAACATTGAATATTATGTAACTGAGCATCACCTTTATTTAAAATGAAGCATGAAAACATACGAAAATAGCACAACACCAAACATGAATGGTCAAAAGGGAGCATGCCTATGTTCCCACATTTTAGCATCTATAAGCTCTGCTTCAGCTGAAACCCTTTTCGATCAGACTATTTTATTTTTTCCTTTAATGATTGTGAACATCATATTCACTTCCACTGCTACGCGGATGACACCCAGCTCTACCTCTCCACTAAACCTGACTCCTCACTTCCACCTTCTTCCCTCACTGATTGTCTCCTTGAAATAAAATCTTGGTTCACCTCAAACTTCCTCAAATTAAACAGCAATAAAACTGAACTTCTTCTAATTGGCACAAAATCTACATTAAACAAACTCCATAACTTCTCTATTCCCATCGACAACTCACCCCTCTTCCCCTCCCCTCAGGTTAAGAGTCTGGGTGTCATCCTTGACAGCACCCTCTCCTTCACCTCCCATATCAACCGCGTCACCGGGTCCGCCTACTTTCACCTCCGCAATATTAACCGTCTCCATCCTTCCCTCACTCTCCACTCCACTGCCATTCTTGTTCACAGCCTCGTCACCTCCCGTTTGGACTATTGTAACTCCCTTCTGTTTGGCCTCCCCCACAAAACCCTCCATAAACTACAACTGGTTCAAAATTCAGCCGCCCGTATCATCACACGCACCACCTCCACCCACCACATCACACCCATCCTGCAACAGCTCCACTGGCTCCCCATCACAGACCGGATCAACTACAAAATACTTCTCCTCACCTTCAAATCCATACACAACCTCGCCCCTCCATATCTCTCTGACCTCCTCCATACTGCCACACCCGTCCGCACCCTCAGATCCTCCTCCTCCATCCACCTCACTGTCCCCCCTGCTCGCCTTGTTACCATGGGGAGCAGAGCCTTCAGCCGCTCTGCTCCCCAGCTCTGGAACTCTCTCCCACCTGACCTCCGCAACACTGATTCACTCCCACATTTTAAATCCAAACTCAAAACCCATCTGTTTAAACTCCATCTGACCACAACTCCTCTGTCCATTCACTTAACACTTTTAAAATTGTGTTTTATTTACTGTTTGCTATTTAAACTCTGTTTGTTTTTAATGTTGTAAGGTGACCTTGACTGCCAAGAAAGGCGCCTATAAATAAAATGCATTATTATTATTATTATTATTATTATTATTATTATTATTGTGACGCTTTCTGCTGCTGATCGAAAAAAAATTACTCATTCATTCATTCATTCATTTACTATAAAGTGCTCCAAAAAAATCTTGTGGGAGGATGGGGCTTAAATTGAAGGGAAATGTAGGAACACAAGACCTTATTTTGAAAATGTCCTAGAAATGTGGGAACATAGGGCTGACCCCGGTCAAACAATGGATGTAATAGGGGCACCAGTTTGGCTTACGTCACCAGATCCGATAGGTTTCTATTCTAGTCAATGTGTTAACTTCCACTGGATCCGTTCCATTCCAGCTCCATCTCTGATCCAGCAGGTTGGAGTCCTCCAGATCAGAAGACTTCTATTTCTGCCGGATGCCGTAGCACGACGCATCAATCTCCACAGAGCAGATGGAGCGGGACAGGAAGTCCGGCACCAAAACAAAATGAAAACATCCGGTTAATTTTCAGAATAAAACACTCTGTGTTATCACCAGATCGTATTTCACTTAACTACAACAACTAACCGTCATGATGAGCGGAGCCAGGCCTGGAGTCAACAGGTCAGAGGTTTTCAGAGGACCAGAAAGACAACATGGATGAGGAGAGGAGGTGGAGAATCGTCGAGTAAGTACTGCGGGAAAACCTTGGTCACATGACTCCAGCTGTCAGGTGGCTGTGCTCTGAAAATGCAGCCAATTGGTGTTGACGGTTGAGAGAGCACTGAGCTAGATGAAATACGGACTGGACGATGATCTGGTGGAAATCTGATGTTATTGGTTGGATCGTGCATCCGTGGTGCTCAGGTGGGCGGCCCACACTCTCCCTCCTTTTTTCCTGCTCTGTCCTCTTTCCCATACACCCAATAACAACATAAAAGCCTGAAAATAGAACTTTAAAATGGTTGTAATCCATTTTAAAGGCAGTGAAGTTGCCAAAATGTATAATAATAATATACAAAAACCTCATATATACACAATCACCTCGTCTATATACTTCCTGGGTCATTTCCAGTTGCTTGCGTCCTTCGGGCGAACAGATCTGGTTCTTCTGAAGCTTTTCAGCTGCCTGGGTTTCAGAGACCCTCTTAAAGCATGTGTTTCAAATCTTTTGCTATGATTTCTCCCGCTCTTTCCTTCCTCTGGAAAATGTCTAATTTCAGTCAGAGTAAATAAATGCGCCACATATCCTTTGGTGTTGCTTTCATTTCGCTAAATACAGTCGTGTGCGCCGACTCCCTGACAGAGACTCAAACAGACAGTGTGTGTACGGGTCTCTTAGATTGCCGTTGTCTCATGTAACCGTACCTCACGCCAATTATGCAAAACTTGTAAACACAACCGGTAGGATAATGATAATAAGAAAAATATGCCCCAGCTCTCTTTGCACTAACACATATCTCTGATGAAGAATAAGAAACCTCAAACTCTTTCATTATTGAACATGAGACGCCTGCATACATATCCTGTAAGTTCTACCTTATTGTCAATCAATCAGAATCAGAATCAGAATCAGAATCAGCTTTATTGGCTTGTATATTTACAGAGAGTATTGATCCAACAGGTATGACACTGTTATGGTTTAGTGTTCATCAGAGTGACAGCCTGGGGGAAGAAACTGTTCTTATGGCGGGTTGTTTTGGCGCACAGTGATCTGTAGCGCCTGCCGGAGGGGAGGAGTTTGAAGAATTTGTGTCCAGGGTGTGAGGGGTCAGCGGTGATGCTACCTGCCCGTTTCCTGGCCCGGGACCGGTACAAGTCCTGGATGGGGGGCAGGTCGACACCTATGATTTTTTATGCAGTCCTTATAGTCCGTTGCAGTCTGTGTTTGTCTAGTTTGGTTGCAGATCCAAACCAGACAGTGATGGAGGTGCACAGAACAGACTGGATGATGGAGGTGTAGAACATGATCAGCAGCTCCTGGGGCAGGTTGAACTTCCAGAGCTGACGCAGGAAGTACAGTACATCCTCTGCTGGGCCTTTTTCCTGATTGTGTCTATGTGGGAGGTCCACCTCAGGTCCCGGGAAATAGTGGATCCCAGGAACCTGAAAGAGTCCACAGTAGACACAGTTCTGTTCAGGATGGTGAGGTGGGGGCTTCTCCTGAAGTCCACTGTCATCTCTACCGTCTTGAGCGGGTTCAGCTCCAGATGGTTCTGACTACACCAGAGTGCCAGCTGTTCCACCTCCTGTCTGTAAGCAGACTCGTCTCCGTCCTGGATGAGACCGATGACGGTGGTGTCGTCTGCAAACTTTAGGAGTTTCACTGAGGGGTCCCCTTAGGTGCAGTCATTGGTGTAGAGGGAGAAGAGCAGCGGGGAGAGAACACATCCCTGTGGGGCACCAGTGCTGGATTTGATGCTCCCCAGCCTCACCTGCTGTCTCCTGTCCGTCAGGAAGTTGGTGATCCACTGACAGATGGAGGCCGGCAATCAATCAAGCTTTATTTATATAGCACCTTTCATACAAATCAAATGCAACCCAAGGTGCTTTACAGCGATTGAAAACCAGAAAGAAGCAGAAATTAAACAATGGCAAGACATATTAGGGGAAGATAATAATAATGATAATAAAAATACAAATTAAAAATAAGAACAACATGAAATAAAATAGAGACTAATGCACACCAAAATAAAATATGTGTAATTAAAATAAGTTAAAGCATCAAAATTAAGAATAAAAATAGATTTAAAAGGGTGAGGATAAGAGTTGAAAAATAAAACTAAGGCTAAAAATATCAATAAAACTGAGTAGATAAATACAATGAAATAAATTAATGAATGAATACATAAAAGTAGAATAAGATGACAGTTAAAATTACTAAAATAATAAAGCAACATTTAAATCAATATTATAGTAAATGTCGTGGAATTTTCATAGTCTTATATATGTGTATGTAAGAATGTTTAACTATTGTATTCTTTCAGTCTAAATGTCAAGTTAGAGTAACTTGATTCCTATGTCGTCTGTGACGGGCGAGATAGTGTCAGGGTAGTAGTCAAGGTCTCTCCCCCTGCTCCCGTCCTTATATACTGTATGTGTTATGGCCTACTTACTGTCTCCAGAACTAGAGCACAGGTCTTCTTCCCACTTGTTGTGTTCCTATTGTCCAAACATGGTTATCTAACTTCAGTGTCGTCTTCAGGGGGAATAAATACCATGCCAAGGGTTTTGTCTGTCAGAACTGACTTGGCATTGCACTGCACTCTCCTGCCTGTGTACTGTTATGTTATTTCTCCTCGATCGAGTCCTACATAAACTATTTCAACGTAAGCCATCCGAGTCTCCTGAGTCTTCTGTGTCCAGTGTCCAGTTTGTTGCTGAATTCCATCACAGTAAAAGGTAGGTAATAAAATTGTTAAACCCTACATAAAAGCCAGACTGAATAAATACATTTTTTGTTTACGTTGAAAAGTCTCAATATCTCCATCAGCGCCTCTCAGATCCTCCGGCAGGCTGTTCCATAGTTTGGGAGCGTAGTGGCTGAAAGCAGCGTCACCAAAAGTTTTAGTTCTGCTCTTAGGAACAGCTAAAAGAGAAGAGCCGGTGTAAAAGAGAGTGTTTTAGTAATCAGCAAAGACAGAAAACAGACGTTCAAATGGGCGTGTTCAACACCAAAAATCAAGTTGACTTCACAGGGAAGACTTTTAAAAGCTCACATCCCATCATTTGTCTTTTCTACTAATTGTTCAACCAGCAGTTGAAAAAGAACACTGAGCATTACTCTTCATCGAGAGGCGTAACTTTCACACAAGGACAAAATTACCCCCCCGCCACTTTTCATGTGAGCTTCAGTCAAACACGGTTCTAAATCATGGAACATTTTCTCAGATGTTCCTCCAGAAACTAAGGAAGCATAAGTGATAAAAAAAAGATGGTAGTTCAAGAGCTATTAGGATACAGGATGAAGAAAAAAAGAGATGACAAACATGTGCTATTAATGACCAACATCTGCAATCTTCTGAAGATGTTGCCATTCAAGCCTCGCGGATGAATCAAAGACACGTGCGTGGCAGAGGGTTTGTGGAGCTGCGAGTTCAGCCAAGCTTTGCCTGGCACTTTGTTCGGGATCATGCAAAACAAGCACGGTCTGCTGCAGAGGAGTCACTCATCACGGGAACAGCTGCTCAATGATTCAATTCTAAACAAGACAAGTTGGTTTGGTAAACTACTGCCCAGCCAGAATCAGTTTCTCAATCCTGCCTTCTCTTCCAGTCATCGCTGTTTGTAATGAAGCACATTAAGTGCATCCACAGTGTCGCTATGAAGTCATCGCTGAGGATGAAATGCAAACTATTAAACCTTCTTTTTTTCATGATGTGCTTTCAAGTAGAAAAATAAGGAGGCAGTATTCCATAAATGTAAAGATCTTGAAGTGATAGCTGGGTTTTTGAAGGAGGGTTTTGTGAGGCACTTGTCAATAGTAAATGTGCATGATAACAGTCAGCATGGCTCCTTGTGTGAAGAAGCCTGATAGAGTTCCTACACAGGGGTTAAGCATGCTCTGCTGCAGGTTGGGCCATGAGTAACACATACTGAAGCCACTAAAGAAAGAGACCTACGTATAAAAACATGGCAAAACCTCTACAGCAGAGATCCAGAGGAACCTACACGAAAGGGGAGCTCAGGGTCTCTAGAAAGGTCTATGGTTAGTAACTTTGAATGGGACAGGAAGAGTTAAAGTAAGTGATGGTGGAGGGGGGAGATATGATCCCAGTGTGTCAGTGTCCCAGTTCCCCGGCAGTCTAAGCCTATAGCAGCATAACTAAGAGCTGGTCCAAGCCTGAGCCAGCTCTAACTATAAGTTTTATCAAAAAGGAGAGAGTTAAGCCTACTCTTAAACTAGTTAATGTGAAAATATGCCTTCAATGGAGACAACCTCAGTCAAGTCAGAGTCTTTCAAAGAGAATTCAAACCAAAGAAGGTTTGCACTGATGATGGTTTGAAGCCAACGTATCCCCTTCAACCGGCTGACTGTATTGACTCACTGAACATTATGGAGGCTTCAGGAAAGAAAAGGCAGAGTGGGCTGGCTCAACTTGTGCTACAGTGAAATGCAACATCTCCATGCAAAATATTACCCCATCCAATCAGATGCACGCACATCCAGCACATCCCTGGTCATCCCGTTCCTGCTTCCAAATCATCAAACACACAAGCTTGGTCGGTGGCACCACACTCTAAACAAATACAGAATGACTAGAACTTCTTTTTCTAATCATCTATTTTTATTGTTGATTACTCTTTCAACTAATTCCTTGAATATATACTCGGTTGGTTGGTCTGTTAAAGCTCAAAATGAGAACCTCAAATGTCTTCATGTGATTGTTAGGGACCAAGCAGTAAAGCACAAGACACAGGTGTAATTTTTAAAGTAAAGTTGTTTTTTCTTTTACCTAAAATTAGGCAAACCCAATTCACAAGCCAAAATTATATGAACTAAGCTTATAAAAGAGGTCAATGTAACATAGACCCCCCCCCCCCCCCCCCATGACATCAGAGCCCATGGTCTGCTGCCTTCAGCATAGAAGTCCTTTTCACCCATGGCCACGCCTTTTGTTCATTCAAGGAAGTGCCATGCCTCCACAGCCAGGTAACTCACTGTGTGGCTCCAGCCATCACAGAGCTCAAAACTCAAAGAGAGTCAGATTACTGCAAGAGTACGTAAAGCAGAAACTACACCAGCAGGGTTCCCACTCTTTTCCAGAGATCATTTTTTTCTAGGACATTTTCATTGATGATCAAGCTGGTATGACCGTCTAAATTTAGTTCCTAATTTAGTTCCTAAATAGTCTAATATGTTCCACTCAGTGGAAGTCTACATTGAAAGACATGTAGTCTATGGCTACCAATGAAATCATCTCTTACATAATAATTAAAAATGATGGAAAATTAATTATAGAACAATGCAACCACAGATGTACAGCACTTTATTAGTGCAACCAAGTAACAATGATGGGCAACTCTCATCTCAGCTTTCTCTGAGGGGACCCCTTACAGGTGAGAAAATTGTTCAAGGACCCCCTCATAGTTGTAACACAGATTAAGCACATTAGTGATGTGTCATGATCAAAAGCTGTGGCTCTGAGAGTCGATGCTTTATAGTGAATCAGAAGAGCCAGCTCGCATCGAGAGAGAGCCGGCTCCCAGTTTTTTCCTTTCCCTGCTTAGCTCTCTCAGTGCTCAGCCCCAGCTCTGCTCACAGCAGAACTTTGTGTTGATTGGTCAGCATGGCGGCCATGCGGCCAATCACGTGAGGATGTAGGATTCAGGTGATGGAGGGGAGGCTGTGTATCCTGGCTTCATCTGTTCCTTCAGAGAGAGTCTTCTTAAAGACCGGGCAAATACTCACTGAGAGGAGAAATCGGATCAGCCCATCAAAGCTGAAGCATCTGATTTTAATCAATGCCAACCTGAGGACATTAATAATGTTTGCTTGAGTTTGGTTCTGGTTCTGTTTGCTTGAGTTAGGTTCCGGTTCTGGTTCTGTTTGCTCGAGTTTGGTTCTGTTCGGTTCTGGTTCAGTTCTGGTATGGTTCTGGTTCGGTTCTGGTTCAAGTCTGGTTCGGTTCTGATTCGGTTCTGGTGCGGTTCTGGTATGGTTCGGTTCTGGTTCGATTCTGGTTCGGTTCTGGTACGGTTCTGGTTTGGTTCTGGTTCTGTTCTGGTTCGATTCTGGTTCGGTTCTGGTTCAGTTCTGGTACGGTTCTGGTTCGGGTCTGGTTCGGTTCTGGTTCAAGTCTGGTTCGGTTCTGATTCGGTTCTGGTATGGTTCTGGTACAGTTCGGTTCTGGTTCGGTTCTGGTTCGATTCTGGTTCGGTTCTGGTACGGTTCTGGTACGGTTCTGGTTTGGTTCGTTTCTGGTTCGATTCTGGTTCGGTTCTGGTTCGGTTCTGGTTCGGTTCTAATACGGTTCTGGTTTGGGTCTGGTTCGGTTCCGGTTCGGTTCTGGTTCAGTTCTGGTATGGTTCTGGTTCGGTACTGGTTCGGTTCTGGTTCGGTACTGGTTTGGTTCTGGTTCAGTTCTGGTTCAGTTCTGGTAGGGTTCTGGTTCGGTTCTGCTTCAAGTCTGGTTCGGTTCTGGTTCAGATCTGGTTCAGTTCTGGTTTCAGTTTGGTTCCGGTTCGGTTCTGGTTCGGTTCTGGTTCAGTTCTGGTTCAGTTCTTGTAGGGTTCTGGTTTGGGTCTGGGTTTTGGGTCTCTAACCCTAACCCTAACCCTAATCCTAACCCTTACCCTAACCCTAATCACAACCCTAATCCTAACCCTAACCCTAATCCTAACCCTAACCCTAACCCTAACCCTAACCCTAATCACAACCCTAACCCTAATCCTAACCCTAACCCTAATCCTAACCCTAACCCTAACCCTAACCCTAACCCTAATCACAACCCTAACCCTAATCCTAACCCTAATCCTAATCCTAACCCTAACCCTAATCCTAACCCTAACCCTAATCACAACCCTAATCCTAACCCTAGCCCTAATCCTAACCCTAACCCTAACCCTAACCCTAACCCTAATCACAACCCTAACCCTAACCCCTAACCCCTAATCACAACCCTAACCCTAACCCTAACCCTAATCCTAACCCTAACCCTAACCCCAACCCTAACCCTAATCCTAACCCTAATCACAACCCTAACCCTAATCCTAACCCTTAACCTAATCACAACCCTAACCCTAACCCTAGTCCTAACCCTAACCCTAATCCTAACCCTAATCCCAACCCTAACCCTAATCCTAACCCTAACCCTAATCCCAACCCTAACCCTAACCCCTAACCCTAATCCTAACCCTAACCCTTATCACAACCCTAACCCTAATCACAACCCTAACCCTAATCCTAACCCTAATCCTAACCCTAAACCTAATCACAACCCTAACCCTAACCCTAGTCCTAACCCTAACCCTAATCCTAACCCTAATCCCAACACTAACCCTAACCCTAATCCTAACCCTAACCCTAATCCCAACCCTAACCCTAATCCTAACCCTAACCCTTATCACAACCCTAACCCTAATCCTAACCCTAGTCCTAACCCTAATCCTAACCCTAATCCCAACCCTAACCCTAATCCTAACCCTAACCCTAATCCCAACCCTAACCCTAACCCTAACCCCTAACCCCTAACCCTAACCCTAAACCTAACCCTAATCCTAAACCTAATCCTAACCCTAACCCTAATCACAACCCTAATCCTAACCCTAATCCTAACCCTAACGCTAACCCTAACCCTAATCCTAACCCTAGCCCTAATCACAACCCTAATCCTAACCCTAACCCTAATCCTAACCCTAACCCTAATCCTAACCCTAATCCTAACCCTAACCCTAACCCTAATCCTAACCCGAGTTTCAGCGTGAGAATGATTTTGTAACAGAATAAATGCACAAAATTATGCATTATAAGGCTTCTCATAAAAACACTGTACGTAAAGGGTTTTCAACACAAACCATTAGTTTTTGCAAAGTTAAGGTAAAACATACGGCTACAAAAGATCCTAAATTAAGAGCCGTTCGGGAGCCGAAAGAGCCGGTTCTTCTTTGGGGGCCGAGTCAAAAGAGCCGGCTCTCTGAAAAGAGCCGAACTTCCCATCACTAAAGCACATGCTTACTACCATTTGCACTCTTAGTTGCCCTTGGAACTATTTGTATTGTAAAACGTATCAATGTAAATACTTCAGACCTGCTCCATAGTGATAAACAGATAACACTTCAATTTGAATCAAGTAAATACCACTTGTATACTTTAAAACAGAGGGTCATTTCATTCCTTGTGGACTCAACATGACAGCATTTATACTTTTCAAGTAATTGATCTTTCAGAAAATTAACAGTAACAAGACTCACATATCCCTTCGAGCCACCAAATGGTATCATAACAATGGTGTATGCTGTTTTGTAATGACACAGCACAATTTTATGATTTACTAGAAATGTATTCAAATTATTTCACGGACCCCCCACGCTATGGTTCACAGAGCCCCAGGGGTCCCAGGACCCCACTTTGAGAACAACTGAGCTAGAGTACGGTAATTGAGCTCTCAGCCTGCAGAGAAAGTTGTGAGGCACAGACCCCCAAGCTCTCTGCCCGACTCCACTGGTCACACTCCCATTTTCCAGGTGTTTTCCAGTACTGGAAAACTGGTCAACTGTTTTCCAGGTTTTCCAGGTTTTCCAGGACGCGTGGGAACCCTGACAAGAGAAGCACTCATTCCAGTGAACGTAATATCAGAAAAAGAGGTTGCTGCATTGAAAGAGCAAAGCTAGTTTCTTTAGCATTAGCATCTCTGTTAATACATTTCTTGTCTCATGAGCTTGTGCCCTCTCTCTGAAAACCCTGCAGACAATCAGTCTCTCCTCTGCTGAAACATGGTCCACGTTATCTGGATTTATTATTAACATCTGCAGCTTTTATGTCCATCATAATACCTTCATGTCAGAGATATGAGCACTTTGTCTCTTTGTGATGGTTTGCCATGAATTCTTTTAACAGCGGACACAAGAAACACTTAAGATCTTCCTCCAATGTGTATATATATATATTCAAAGACTCCAGTAAAAGTATGGACACACCTGTTTTTAACAAAGATGGACCGGCTTTAATGTGCTTATCTCGCAGGTTTTATCCAACATGTTTCAATTTTCATCCGGCTCTGGAGATGGCACACGGCTGAAAAAGAGGACAGGGTTGGTTTCAGACGGATTGGAAGGAGCAAAGTCTTGAAAAAAGGGGATACCAGGGGTGATAATCTCACTCTGGATCACAATCTGCTCTCCAAAGCACAACAGGCAAATTTCTCAAAGCAGCTTCACATCTCTGTCGCAAAAAAATGTCACCAGGATGGTGATGTGAACTTCAGCTTTTAGAATCTGATCTGTTTTCTATCAGTGTTTGATCGAAGCTGACGGCCTCTCTTGGCATGCCAGTAAAAGCAGATTCCTCGTGTGACATTTAAGATTTGTGCTCGTGCAGTAGCAGCAACAGATCAGAGGATTGGGAGCGGTTGTTGTGCGATGGAAACATGCAAACTGAATCTCTGTTTCTGCTAAACTGGATTCATGTCCTAAAAAAGTGGCTTTGTGGCTCATGCACGGAAGGCGTTCATGCATAGGGACAGTTAGCGTGACAGCTAGTTATGGCATCATGTTTTGAATCAGATGTTTTCAGCAGGCAGACCACAATAACTACCAAAAATGGGATAATAGTGCATATTTCATTTTTGGTATTTATATGAGTGCTGAAGAATTGCCAGCATGCTTGTCCCATAATCAAACAAAGACACTCAACAATGAGCGTGCTTTATGATGTTTCCTGCAGACAATAAAACCGAGGAAAAAGCGCCAATTAAAGCCGCAGAGAGGCTTTTAATCTGCGCTAATTTTAGATGCAACATGTTGTGGATACTAATTTTTTAACACATCTGTTAAGAGGATGCAAACAAGTGAGGTAATGTGTCCCTTTGTGTTAAGATTGACATCCTAAGCACACAGCCTGCAGAGAGCTTCATGATTCAAGTGTTCCTAAACTTGCAGGAAGCTCCCAGATATCGATTAGTGTTCGCCCAGGCGGCTCAGATGGAGGCGTTGTTATTATATTCAGACTCATAGCAAGTTGAGGAGGTTTAAAAAAAAAGAGGCAGAAAAAAGGTGCGTTGGCAAAAAAGTCACAAGGCACTATGCAAAAGCAAACTCTTCTACTAAGCTTCATTCAGCGTGTAAGCTGCCAGCACATCCAGCTGCATTTTAAATTCAACATTTTGAGGATTTCGGTGGAGGATTACTCCAGTTGCTCCAGCGAAGCTTTTTAATGGCCAGCAGGAGAAGAATGTGGTTGCACTGGCCGACTCCCAGCTGAGGACGTCTTTCAGCATAATGAGGTAGAATTAAAAACTTCATGCGTACTCAGCGAATGCATTTTTGGATGAATTCAAAAGGAGGGTGAGGAGAAGAGCAGCAGCATGGCAGTGTGTCGTAAATCAAAACCCGCATATGAACTAAAGGTATGTACTTAATATGACATGCTACAGAGTTTCAGCTCAAGTGTATTCCAATCTAAACTAAAAGCAGGGTGTTTAGTGCAGAGTATGCACAGCATAACCTATAATCCTGCCTGTAACTTGTTAAAGCCAAAACCTACAGGACTACTTGTTAGAGACTCAGATTTTAATCCCTTCACCCGGGCTGTTTCCAGGACAGTGTGATTCTTGGACATGGTTTATGCTGCAGCAGATAAAGCAATATATAGCACCAGGGGACCCATAAGAGCACAATCCTCCAAAATGCCTTGAATCTCTTACTCTGACATGCAGTCTGCTGTTTTAACTCTGCCTGAAAATACTGTGCAGCACTGTCAGTCCTCCTCGTCTCTGTGAGAAAACAGAGCGTTGGCCACTGAACAAGTTCCTCTACAACGTCAAAACATCCAAATCAACCTGTCCCAGGTGCTTCGTTTGCCTCCTTCCTCTGAGTGGCCCACATCCTCTCACCCCAGTGATCTCTCTCTCAGCTCCGAAACAAACGTCTTCACCAGACATGCAGTGATAGAGGCTCTGCACAAACAGCCCAAGAGCAGTGATGAGGAAAAGTTATCACATGTGCAAAATGAGTGAGTCCTTGCCCTTCATACTCTGCAGCCAGCTTTATTAAAGCACCCTCCAAAAGTGTGATCCAGCATGAAAAAAATCCTGCAGCTACCACATGCAGTGGCTGAAGTCCAAGGCAAACACTCCCACCGGTGTGTACACCAAGACAGATGACTATAGGACTCAAAGCCTGGCTAGCACAACGTAGCCCTTTTCAGTATTTATTTTCACAGTTCAAAGCACTGGCAGCAGCCCACTTAGTGTCTGCAGTCCAGTCCAATGCACCCCTGATTGCCACACTGAGGCTCCGCAGCCCACAAAGTCGTTTACTGTAACTTCTGCCAGCTACTAACTCCACATCTGCAGAACCCCCGAAAAAATGGTGAAGCAGCATCCAGGACTGAAGGAGGGGGTTTGAGGGAAGGCTTAAAGGGTAGGGGGTAAAGGGATTCCACTGAAACCACTCTTTGCTGTGGGTTCAACGGCTGCTTTGTGCAGCTTGGCGTGATCACACAAGCCACATGAAAGCCCAGGGTCTGTTACTCACCAGAGCAGTGATAAGTAATGTCTCACAGGCCTGCCGATCCACGCAGAGAACTTTCTGCCCCTGAACGTGAGGTTTATCGCTGCGCTTACTTGATACTGTTGTCCACGCCTACGCTGCGCTCGATTCTATAAAACCTGTGATATTTAAGCTACTGTATGGAAACGAGAGGATGTTGGGGTTGTACAGGGATGCAGATGTTAGATGTATCAGGTTTCTTTGGATACTGTTGACTGTCGGGGAATTTCCACATTTGATATGAGTGATTTCCTCCGTAGAGGACAAAGGTTGAGGATCTGTGATATGTTGTGGAAAAACATTTAAAAAGTGATCATTGGAGAGGGAACAGAACACGCTCTGCTAACAGCACCGAAGATCAGAAATCTAGGTCATTTCATTTCATCGTGATCACATCGTCTTTGTCTTCTCCGTGAACACAAACACACTTTATTTTACTCTGTTTGCATTTACAGATCAAAATGTGACCACAGTTTTGCCATTTTGCAAGAACACAGCCAATGATGACAGTCAGATTCAATAAACTTCAACAGCCCAGCCTGTACTGTATGTGAATGTCACTCCTGTGTAAACAGTGCCTCCTTTTATTTTGAAAGGCAGCATGAGAAAGGAAAAGAAAAACAAAATAAGGAGCAGGGGTTTACAATCGTTGGCTTTAATATTTATTACCTCTTTAATGAGTAAACTGAGAAAAGACAACTTCAAGATCCATTTAAAGTTCAAGTCCAATTTGGCCTCTAATGGGAGATTTGCATGAACACAATAAACAAAACACAAAAACCTACTAGAAACACTCTTTAAAAAATCACACCAGCGCCAAGAATATCTTATGCTTGGATGGGAACAACTTGAGTCTCATCCAGCGAATTAATTTAAACAGTAAAATTAAACCAAATTATTGTTTCTGCTTCCAACTGATTTTATACATTTGGTATTTTTTGACCAAACACAGCGTTCTGTGCTTTGCTGACTTGACCCAGGAGAGCCCTTCAGCAGCGTGTAACAGCCATGAGACTAAATCAAGGCTGGCCAACACATACATGCGCTGCGTTTTTACTGCCTGGCTACTTCTCATGAAGTCCCTCCGCTCCCCCTTTCCCCTCTCTGTCTGGACTCTGTCAGATTCAAGTTGTTAGCTCGTCTGCTGCATGTGATCGGAGGTCTTTTATTCACAACAAGCTCATCAACCTGAATGGTTTGGATCACCCCTCGGTGCATATTATTCAAGGCAGGAGTACCAGAAGACAACAGGGGAAGTTTTCTCATTCCTGTGCAGCTCTGGTTTTGAAGGCTCATCCAAAGCAAGTAGAACGGGGAGTTTGAAAATTAAACACTGTTAAAAGACAGGTTCAAGGAAAAGTTTCTTCTTTTCTCACATGATGTATGTACTTTGGAAGAGTTGCTCATTCCTGCTTTGAATGCTGGTCCTACAGCAATACTGAAGTAGAGCAACACTGATTCAAAAAACTCATGGAACAAAATTCACACTTTCTTTTTTTTTTTTTAAAGCTGCACTCATGAACTTTGGCTGAAGCTGGTTTTAGTTGGGCTCAGTTAGCCAAATATAGCAGGTGTCCCATGACCAGCTGCCAGAATGAAGCACGTTAAAGGGGAAAGGAAATGCAAAGACAGGATTTGAACGTCATCGATCAGAACTTTGGAAAACACTGACTCAGTTTATTTAATAATCTTTTTCTTTTAGCAAATGAGTGCTGATAAACATAAAGCAAAGACTTGAGTGACCTAAGGATAATCAGGCCGATTTTAGGCCTGATTCCCCCTTTGCAACAAAAGTCACCAAAGTCCAGATTTTCTGATGCTGCTACAGATTATCCTCACAAGATTTTTCTGTGGTGAGAGCATAGACTGTATAAATAATGGACGTAGTATCCGTGATGTCACCCATCTGTTCCCAAGGCAGCCATATTGGTAATGCAGAACTCAATCAAACTTAGTGTGAGTTAAAGAGGCGGGGTTTGAGCCTCCTAGCCAACAGCTATGTGTTCCTGTCTGGCAGTCAAGTCAGTCATGTCCTTATTTGGGCAAAAACTTGTCATCTTAATATCTTCTGAACTGTTGCGTTCGAAAAAAATTGACCCCCCGTTCAGTGTGTGCCGATAGAGAAATTAGCGACGTAGAGTTGAGCCGTTTTTTGAACCAGGCTGTAAACATGTTTATTTCTGCTGCAAAGATCGTCTTCTTTGAATGGGTGTGTATGTGGTTTCTGGTGTTTCTGCAGCCAGCCTCAAGCGGATTCTCGATGAACTGCAGTTTATAACACTGATTTTACTTCCCCCGATCTACTCGGAGGAAGATCGAGGTTGATGTTTGCAATCAGATGTCCAGTTGTGCGGAGGAAACCTTGAGGACAGCTTAGCCAGCACTCTGTGGATTGTAATGTGAAATATAAGGATAGCCAATCGGGAAGCAGGAAGCACAACTAACACAGCAATGACAACAATAAGTAAAAGTAAAGCATAAACTTAGATCAACGTCAGAATTAGAGAACCAACTTCTTGATTTGTGGCAAAAACACGTGTCCCATAAAACACTTCACGATCAAACTGCAACAGATGCACCAGCTAGCTAAACAGCTGTCAAGGTCTATCTTGAAAACCATTCCATCGTCGGCCATGTTTGTTTACTCTAAAGTCTAGTTTGACCAAGATATTTCAGTTTAGAGATGGTTAGCCTCTGGTTATTAGTGAATGGACTATGTGCTGTGCAGTGTTAACCATCTTGTTGCAATCCATGGACTAGAAGAACAAAACTGGTGAATCTGTTATTATTTGGGGAGCTGGTTGACCCAGTGGTGTGAGCATGCGCCCCATGTACTGAAGCTGTAGTCCATATTGCAGCGGTCACTGGTTCGCCCCCCCCCACATTCCCCATCTTTCTTCACCTGTCCCATCCCAAAATAAATCTTTACAAATAAATCAAAGACAGAATCAGTCATTGTTCGTCATCATGTGTGGGGTCTCTCACATTTTGAAGTTGGTTCAAATTTTCAGAATCTTTTATTGTGGGCCAGGCTTTCGCAGTCCTGATCTGGTCCCTGCTGATGAATCCTAGTGCCAAGAGCAGAGCGAACTTCACAAGCTAACACTGGATGCTTTGCAGGATCTGCTGTACCAGGGGACCAGTTTGACACTTATGAAGAAATGCTAGAAAGAAAAACTGGCGTGGTGAGAAACTGGCTGTGTGACTGTCAAACGGAGAGAAAAGCACATGAAGGATTCATTAATACATGCTCTTCTGACCTTTTTTTATCATGCTAAGATGAAAGGAGAACATTGCAAGAGGTCCAAATCCCTGTGTGATGGATGTCAGTTTCTTGGTCGGTGAGTAAACAAATGTATCGAATAAGTCAGAGGTCCTAATGAAGCTAAACGTATTCGCATGTCGGTAATAAAAGTGGTATTTACAGGCTTGTTCTCGTGAAATATTGCTTCAATCAGGAACAGCTTCGCTAACAAATCCTGCCAATAACAAGTTCCCTGTCATTACATTCAGAAGGTTATATCTCTATTTTTCAAACGTGTACTTGGTCAATAACTGTGGGTGAAGTTCTGGTTGACTCTGTTATTATTTCATCTGTAAAACGTTAAGGTTGGATCGCTTCAGCAAACTGTTATATCGACGGTCAAAGGCGAGATCTAATGGAGCGGCTTTGCTGGCCGAGGGTGGAAGGCTCCTATGAAACTTAACGTCCCTCATCCGAATCCAGCTGGAGACCTCGGGCGGTTGTCATTCTGTGCAAAGAGGATTCAGTTGTATTCTTAACTTGTGCTTAGCAGAGATGAAAAGTCTTATAAGTGCTGTTTAAAATGAGTACTTGAGAAGGGCTGACCTGTGTTAATAAGGGAAAGGGTGACTGGGTTCAACTCCAGACCAACATTGAATCCCAGATCAAGAGTTCAGTTATTGTTTTCATCAACAGGATGTCTCCACTTCTCATTTTTATGATTTCCTTTGGTATATGTAACCCGCAGATTCTTATATGTGGCCTTTTTTCCCTGCATGTAGTCCCTCCACCTGGAGAAGTCGGGCGGTTGTCATTCTGTGCAAAGAGGATTCAGCTGTATTCTTAACTTGTGCTTAGCAGAGATGAAAAGTCTTTAAAGTGCTGTTTAAAATGAGTCATTAGAGGGGCTGACCTGTGTTAATAAGGGAAAGGGTGACTGGGTTCAACTCCAGACCAACATTCAATCCCAGATCAAGAGTTCAGTTATTGTTTTCATCAACAGGATGTCTCCACTTCTCATTTTTATGATTTCCTTTGGTATATGTAACCCGCAGATTCTTATATGTGGCCTTTTTTCCCTGCATGTAGTCCCTCCACCTGGAGAAGTTGGGCGGTTGTCATTCTGTGCAAAGAGGATTCAGCTGCATTCTTTACTTGTACTTAGAGATGAAAAGTCTTTAAAGTGCTGTTTAAAATGAGTCCTTAGAGGGGCTGACCTGTGTTAATAAGGGAAAGGGTGACTGGGTTCAACTCCAGACCAACATTCAATCCCAGATCAAGAGTTCAGTTATTGTTTTCATCAACAGGATGTCTCGACTTCTCATTTTTATGATTTCCTTTGGTATATGTAACCCGCAGATTCTTATATGTGGCCTTTTTTCCCTGCATGTAGTCCCCTCCAGCTGTCAGCAACTCTTGAACACGACAAATGTCTGGAGCATGCTCTGACTGCATCTTTGTGCTATTCAATTTAAACCTCAAAGACTTAAAGTCCCATTACAGACTTGTTAGAGCGACCCATCCTTCATATGAATCAAAAGAACAGAAATGTGACGAGAAAACAGAGGAAGAGCCCATCAGCAGGAGAGCAGATGATGGAGGGCCTCTACCCCATGTTCGCCCCTCTTCTGCCTGTTTGTTGGAGAGGAGCGAGATGCCAAGACAGAAAGCTCCGGATTAGATGGTAATAAATTGGTGATGAAATAATCCTGTTGGGCAATCCTTTTTCAAGGGACGGGAAGTTGAGTTTCCCAGCACTGCGTGTCAAACACAAACAGGATGGTTTATGGACACGATGAGTGAGCCTCGTCGAGCCCCTCCATAACAAAATGCAGGCGCACTGTACTTGTTCTGTTTGGTGTAGTCATCGCTCTTTGTTTGGTACACATGTTTAAACAGGGTGTGCTGCACACACTGACTCATTTTGTATTCATCATTAAAACAAGCTAGATCAAGACGGCACAGAGAGAGAGCAGGCCGGTACAAGTGGTTTTATTTATACAAACAGGAAAGTCTTTATCGCTCTGTAATATTCATACAGACGTTTACATTATGTGGTAAACAAGACGAGTCTGTCACAGCTCTGAGAGGCTGCCTTTAGACCGTACATAGAGCTGGAAACTAAAGGCATGATCACAACTACTGCTGAGGTTTAGTTATCAATCAATCAATCTTCATTTATGAAGCACCAAATCACCAAATGTTATCCTCAGACTCTTTCCAAACAGAGCAGGTCTAGACCGTACTCTATGATCTATCATTAACAAAGACCCAACATCAAGACAGGATAAGATCCAGTCCCATCTTACAGACAGGACTCAGTCTGATCTCATCTTAATCCACCATGAGCAGAGCACTTTGCAGTAAGCAAGTTACAGTGGCAAGGACAAACTTCCTTTAACAGGCAGAAACCTCCAGCAGGACCAGACTCATGTTAGACACACATCTGCTGAGACCGTGTTGGAGAGAGGGATAGAGGCAGATGAAGAGAGAGAGAGAGAGAGAGAGAGGGAGGATAGTGGTGAGATGGATAGAAGTAGTTGGAGCAGCTGGAGTCTGGTAGGTCCACAGCAGCAGAGATACAGAGGAACCTACTAGACAAGGGAGCTCAGGGACTCCAGAAAGGTTTATGGTTAGGAACTTTAGCGGGACAGGAAGAGTTAAAGTAAGTGACAGGCAAACAGAGGAGAGAAAGAGGGAAAGACAGGATCCCAGAGTGTCAGTCTAAGCCTATAGCAGCATAACTAAGAATTGATCCAAGCCTGATCCAGCTTGATCAAAAAGGAAAGCTTTAAGCCTACTCTTAAAAGTAGAGATGGTGTCTGCCTCCTGGACCCTGACTGGTAGATGGTTCCAAAGGTATAAGATAACTGAAGGCTTTACCTCCCATACTACTTTTAAAGACTTGAGGTGGCCTGTCCAGTGTACAATCTGAGTGTGGGAAACTGTTACATTTGATCCATATGAGAGCAGTGACCACATGTTGTGGCCTTCCATATGAGGTGACCTGCCACAAAAGGTCCTGAGGTGTCTGTCAATGTGGACTCAAAACCACACAGACAGCACTTGGTGGAGGTGCTGGGTTATCTCAGCGGTTAGAGCACGCTCAATGTGCAGAAGCATTAGACGTGGTCACAGCGGTCCCTCGTTCTTAACTGCACAGTTATACCGTATAGTACTTTTCCTGTCTTGTGTGTTTGAACTGAAGCACTTAATACTTTTTATATAAGCCATATAAACCAATCTCTATCTATCTGTCGAGTCTGCCTGAGGCGAACAACAGGATGTGGTTGGATCCAGACTTTGTCAGATAAACCTATAAAGCCGTGTTATAGGTCCACAGTGAGTGACAGCTGTGCAGAGTGTATGTAATTTTGCATGAAGCCACCAGCCCACCCACAGCAAAACATACAGCATCCAGAGCTGACTCTGGAACAATACTGATCTTTATTAGTGATTGAAGCTTTGGTTTCAGAGATCAGATAGCATGTGTTACATGTGCGCTGTGCACAAGTTCATAAAGTCAGTTTTTACATCTAACAGTTAATCAACAATTGTCCCCTCCCACAGCGAGCTCCGCTGTGGGGCTTTAAATCGTACACAAAGGGCTCATTCTGTTGATATGGCTCTGTGGTGCGCTCATGTGTACAGCAGAAGTAATCAAGTCATTTATTTGAGATATAATTTATTTTTCATAAAGTTAAACTGCTTCAAGGCAAGGGAGAAGTGTAGCACTCAGAATGAAGGTTGCAAAGGCTGAGACATATTAAGTAATCAGAGTTAAGGTAATGCATTGTGCAGAATGACAGGGGGTTCAATGTGGAGCTGATTTTATAGCTCAATGCATTGTGTGGTCTGGATTCATCCATTAATATCACTGTTACTGTCCTCTTACATATGCTCCTCTCCTCTACCTTGCAGCTTTAAATCTCCAGTCAGTTTATTCTCAGGCTCTGTGGTATAATCCAGGTGGCATATAATCTCATATTTTTTTAAAGAGATCATCAGATAAGTTTGAAAAGTGTGTGTTTTTATGCAAAATCAGGATCCACAAAATAATCTTCAAATCACCTGTCGTTCAGACTTTGAATTATTATCTTGTTAAGTGCTTTATAAAATTATTCAAAGTAATTCATGCTCACTACATCCCATAACTATTTATTAAATGCAGGCCAAACTATGTAGTTTGCATTACAGTTGGGTGTTATCTCAATGCGACTACATTTTCATTATTATTATTATTATTATTATTATTAATTTTTGGAGGGCATTTTTTCCCTTTAATGAAAAGAACAGCTGGAGAGAGTCAGGAAATGTGTGGAATAGAGAGTGGTGGAAGACGTGCAGGAAATGTTTGAGACCGTGAGGCAAACCTGGGACAGCTTCAAGAGGACTTTAACGCTGTATATGGGGCGCACGCTTAAACCGCTACGACGTAGTAGGTTGCTGTGTCAGCAGCCATATTGGCTTTGAAATGGATGCAAAGAACATCCAGGTTACAGCTGCTCAGTGCAGATGTGGTAATGTCAGTGAATGTCAAAGCAATGTGTCACAACCCGGCTCAAAAGAGTGTGACAAAAGGGAGACCACACATGGTCTGTAAGGAAGAACACGTGTTTTTATTAAATAAAATGAATAATATTTAGACGACTCAAAATCAAACAAAAGGTGAAGGCAGTCTGCAGGCCAGGGAAGAGAGCGAGAGTGACTCTGAAGGTCTGCCTTTTGTAGCTTCCTGAGCCCCAGCCTGCTCAGGTGCGATGCATCACTGAAGGCTCCACCCACAACTAACAGAAAGACAACAGAGCCAGCAAAAAGGGAACACAACAAACAAAGGCCAGCCTTAAGGCCGTCACAATTGTTTAAAACCTCTCTAAAAATCAAAATAAGACTTCTTCTTATTCTAAAGAGAAGACAAAACACTCGCCTTGTTTTTATTTTTGTTTTATTCTTTATTAGCATTCACAGGATTTTACAAAAATGGTGACAGATACATATATGAGTGCCTTTTGTTTAGTGGCATCAACAATGCAACTATGATTAGATTATTATTATATATTAATATTTATTGATGTCGAACAGACAACGTTAAAAATAACAATGACCACACTTGTGACTCCAGCTTTAATATAGAATATAAGGAAAAAAATAAATAAAGGTGAAAAAATAATAATGATAAAGGTTTGATAAAAATATTAATAATAAAAATATACATACACACAAACAAAAATATAAATACAAAAACATAAAGACATACACATCCAAAATTTCCAAATTGAAACAAAAAAGAAAACAGCAAACCAAACAAAAACAAGTCATAAGTTAAGTTCAACCAAATATTTAAGATTAAATAAAGAGCCCATGCTGCTACATCCTACCACACTACTTACATTCTAGTTGGTGTATGTTACATGGTGTTTCTCTTTCTTTGTAAAGCATCACGGTCCGAGTGCAAAGTTAAAAACAGGCAGAAATAAATGATGGACTAGTTGTTAAAAAATTTAACTTTATTGATCTCTACTTCAGGCCTTCACTGTTTCTTCAACGTGTTTTTTGGAATCAATTCAAACTCTAAGAATTTTTTTTTTTATTTATTCAGAAGGCCGTGGGTCTGGGTCTGTACTTCATTAAATGATTATTAGAGTAGGTCATCAACAGGAAGTTGTCTCTATGACTCATTAAGCTAAAGTAAAGCCTCGGCTGTAAAGCTGCCACTCTTCATGAACCTCTCCTCCATATATACTCTTTTTCCTCTAAATTCAGGGAGAATGTGGTCGAATGGTACAGTCCTCCTCAGTCATAACACAAGAACATGACATCAGGAATCATAAAAACCTCGCTCTCACTCTGCTTACATTACTGTCATAAAGCAGACTCCCAAACGGGCCTTATCCCCCGGACTCCTCGCAGAGCTTCTTGAAAAGCTGACCCCGTCTCGGTCCCCTCGTAGCCCGCCGGTAAAAACGTTGGCAGTCGACGCGCTGAACTCTGCTCCGGAGCTGGAACTGCACAAACCGCAGCCTTCATGGGGACTCTTCTGATGTGTGAGTTGTTGAATTTATCTACATGTGTCCTCGGTGTTTGCTGCCATAAATACTGTGGAGAGGTGGAGCGGACCCTCGCACAGCCATTCATCATCCCCACAGTTGGTGCCGTATTTATGACGCCACGCTAGAAGGATGGCGCCCGTCCAGTGGATGATCTAATGACACTAAATCCACGCTGATTGGTTCAGTTAAGTGGGTGCTGACAAAGCTGGCTATCCTCCATGGGATCATTTAATTAGGGATACTCATTCAATAAGTCACGCAGAGGAAACAATAGGACCGGTTTTGATCTGAAACGAGACGTCCAAAGAAAATGTAGATTGATTACAAGTCGGCAGCTTATGTGATGTTTGCTCTGAGATTCTTTAAGTGGTTTTTATGTCAGTGATGGAGAGTATGTTTAATAAGAACGGATCAAATAACTATGAGCCATCCGAGGAGGGGCCCTCTCAGTGACAAACCTGCAATTATTGCAAACTCTGCTGCTCCCCTCAGCTTCTTGGAGCTGCTCAGACTTTTCTAAGACACTGTTGTGGTTTCAGCTCCACATTCCCTCGCTGGTTCAATGTCAGCACTCGCCTCAACCCCGGTTCCAGATGCAAAAGGCAGTTGTTTTTAACAATCTATGAAAACAGCCTCTGTACACAAGCCTCTCAGCGTCAAACAGCAGACAGACGAAGACGAGCTGGTAAAGGGAATAAATGTGGTGCAGCTGAGGAGATGATGGAAACCAAGCAGAGTTCAATGAAGAGTGAATAAAGCTTAAAGCGGTAATTCTAAAAGAAAGATGATGGTCTGAGTTATGTAATAATATGTATAGTTTGTAACTTTAGGACATCACATTAATAACAATCCTTCAAGTTTTAGTTTAGCCGCCAAACCTTCGTCTCTGTGGTCAAAGTATTTTAGGCTGTTCTTTTGTGATGGCAGGGATGACACATTCATAATAACAACTTCACCAAGTAATAAGTAGGGATGGGAATTTCAAAACCAAAATGTTATTCGATAATCACTGGCTTTTATTCTGCAATCATTCATAATCTAGCTCCTTGACAGCAGGTTTGAAACGTCAAGTTGAGACAACAGTGACTCACACAACATTTGTTTCAGGACAAGGTGCTGCTCGGAACCATCTCAAGAGCATTTTTTATTTTTAAAGAGGACCACTTTAACTTCAGTCAGCTGACTGAAAACGACCTCACAGCTCACCTGGATAGGTCAGAGGTCAACCTGTGGGGGTCTGGTTGTTTATATATAGTCTGACTTCAGAAGGAAGAAGACGAGGACCCACTGACCCGACGAGCAGAGTCCACGTTTGAAAAATGAAATGAAAATAAAACCCCTGAGGATTTCTTTATTCATCTCAGAGCTGGAGTGAATTTTTCCCATGAGGCCATGCTCCTCCTCCATGATGGATTTTTTTAAAACTACAAATGAGCTGTTGGACTCCTCCTGTCTCTTAACGCTGTAAGCAAACAGCTTTAAGACGCTCTATTGTCGTCTGGCGTACTGTATTATAACTAAGCACTAGTTAAAATGATGAACATTTGTATTTTTATAACGAGATAATATTTGCATTAACTCTTCGATTTTTGATAAGTGAAAGAATATTCGTACAATCGAAAATTATGTCCCATCCTTAGTAATAATATGCAACTTAAAGGCACTATGAGGAGTTTTTAACTGGCTGAGAAACAGACTGAAACTGATACTGATGCCTCTTTATGACCCTCAAAAGCAAACAAGACCATCCACAACAACACTGATACCTTCTCTGATGTCATTGTAATGTCTAAAACTGCTCTGAGGGGGTAGGTGTCAGAACAGATGATTTACATCTCGCTTTAGAAACACCCTTTTTTGGCTGTTTTCATTGCAAATAATCACATTGTAAGATAAGTCTAAATGTTAAAAGACAACAGGATGAGGTTATTGTCTGAAGACACTTATTTTGCATGTACAGGACAAGAGATAAGAGGTATCACTTTGTCCACAAGGGGGCGCCAGAATCGATACAAGCTAAAAGTTCCTCACAGCAGCTTTAATGATTACGTTCAGGCTTACCTTTGAGCCCTAGTAGAATATACATTTGAGTAAATGTTACTAAATCCTGATGTTACGAGTTCTGTTACAGGTTAATTGGTGTGCAGACAGAAAATCATCCTGCTGGGTCATCATGTGTTTTATTAATGAATCATTAAAATCTGGGGCTTTTAACGTTAATGCGCTATGATCTGAGAACTCATTATGTTTAATGCGAATAAATAATATGACTCTCCTGCATCCAATATACATTTATACATAGTGTCATCTACCAAAACTCAACATTAAAAACATTAAATGATGATAAATTGTGATGCAGACTCAGCAGCTTGTTGCTTCCCAGAGGAAAATTTTACTGCTCAAGGCTTTCTCTTCTAAGTCTCGGGAGACAAATAGTTCTCATTTGTTTCTCATTAGTTTCTCCTAAAATTCACTAGGAGAAATGGTTGAGACCATGACATGAGTCTTATCTGAGACTTAAATGAGAGATCTCATTAATGGCTAATTTTCTTCTCTTTTTTTAAATATATTTTTGGCCTTTTTGCCTTTATTTGACAGGACAGCTGAAGAGAGACAGGAAATATGGGGATTAGTGAGTGGGGGAAGACATGCAGGAAATGGTCAACCGTCCGGGAATCGAACCGGCGACCCCTGCGACGAGGACTGTAGTCTCTGTATGTGGGGCGCTTAGACCGTTAGGCCACCAGCGCCCAAAAGAATCTCCCCCTCCTTTAATTGTAATAATCTGGCTAAATCTGGTCGGCCCTTTTGCGGCCCATATTTGAAATAAATGGTCTGTCATACCTGGGATGAAATCTCTATCTTTTGCAATTTCTCTCAAATCCACTAAATCTTTGTGAAGTTAAGATAAGATATTACTTTATTGAGTTGTTTTGCTCCAAACAGACTTGTAAAGGAAGGACCATATTGTGAAGTCAAAGAAGAGATCATTTCACATCTAAATAGCTGATCTTGCAAGTGGTTCAAATGTTTTCATGAGAATTGTAAGTTTGTGGACAATTACATTGAAATCTTAATTTTGCAGGGCACTATAAATGCCCATGAAAAGATGAGCTCAGGCTCTTTCTTTGCTCCATCTGAGCTCAGCTTGAGACACAAAAACTGAGTCTGACAAAAACAAATGGATGAGGTTAGACTGAGACAGTTGAGAGAGCTCCCTGATTTCTCCACCTGAGCTCAGAAGGAGTCACAACACTTGAGAAATACCTGAGAATCATTTCAGATTTAGACCAGATCTCCTTTTGAACTGAAAGGGAGACTAAGCTGAGACTTTTTGCAACTTTTTTACTGGAGGCAAGAATGAGAAACAGGAGACATAAGCTATAGTCTCATTCTGCTTTCAAACAGATCTCATTGTTGTCTAGGAGACACAAATGAAACACTTTTGAGATCTCCTCTCTAAATGTATGTTCCTATGGGTTAATATTAACAGACCACCGAGCAGCTAGCATTCACTCTTTCATGCACCTCTCTATTTGACCATAAATGCATTAAAGATGACCATTTTAAACATATTCTATATGGATAATGAACAACTTTTGTAAAGTCTTTGTTGCATGGACTCTACAGAGGGACATAGTGATCTGGATGTCTGGCAGCAATGGCGAGGTGGAGGGTCACACATAACGAAACCATCCCAGAGCTGGAGGCAGAGAAAGCCATACTTGAAAAGACAGAATCAGAAGGGTGCTATGTCAGGCTAAAAATTAGGGTGTGTGTGTGAGGGGGGTAAACACAACACAGTGTGAACAATGGAAGCAGCATGCAGCCCATCATCATCCTCAGTGATGTTTGGCATCATTTGAGCTTCATAATTTCACATCTTGACTTCATAACAATCAAAAAGTAATTTATACGCACAATAAAAACAGCAATTAAAAATGTAGGCTATGACAGGAAAGAGCAGGCTGTGATTGAAATACTCAGTAAAGCACCAATAATAACTCTGAAGTATTAGCCTCTGACTCTTGAGCAATGTGCTGCTTACATTTGGACATGGTTTGGGAGTAAAGACTCTTTGGGGCTGAATCTCCTCAGATTCCTTTTGTCTGTGAATTCATGAGCAGTCAACACCAACGCCTAATGTATGCCTAATGCCTCCACCCTGCTTTAATGTCCCCCCACATGAAAAGAGCCAGCTTTTCACACGAGACCCCTTTCCCACATCTAATGAGCATGATTGCAAGTTTGTGTGTGTGTGTATGTGTGTGTAGAAAATCCAGCTGATGGCTCCTCTGTGAACAACATTATAAAATGTTACACAGTACATCAGCCCACGCGCTTCTCCTCATCATAGCAGTGCGGCTGTAACACTTCCTCTCCCTGGTGCCTTGTGGGTTCGTCTGGATCACCAGTGAGATACAATCTGTACACGAAGAGTCTGGAAACGATGGGCCACTCAGAAGATTTGTGAAGGAAGGGGGGCGTGCTGACAAATTCAGTCTCAGGCTGATTCAGATGAATTATTATCAGGGATGCTAATCTTTGGTCGCACGCCTCACAGTGGGGTAGAAAATCCTTCAGGGTTTACATGAAGACGTTCAGATGGATCATTTCAAGCGTTCCTCTCTGCATTGTTTGTTTTTGAAGGAGGTACCACAGCTTCCTCTGGCATGTTTGACCACAAGGACAGCATGAAGTCTATATCATAACCCTTCATATGCATCGTAAAATCAAAATGTGTCTTTATTTTTACACTGTTGTAATTGCCCACATCATGCTCACTTATCTCCATGCATGTGAACATGTTTCTACTTCTCTTGGTTCTTGTCTTTGCGCTCTCGTGCTGAGGGTAAAATCATTTATACTTTAAAATCTTGCGGTCTCTTTTCTGCGTATTTCAAAATAAATGTTCCTGAAAAAGACCTCCATGCTTCATACATGTGGAATTACATGCTTTCAAACATAGGAGCTACACAGTCAAACCACAGTTTTCTATTCTTGGTGAAAGCTCAGATAGATTGGAGAAACGTACAGGCCGAATGCTTCACTCCAGAGTTTTACACCATGTAGATGATCGTACTTTTTCTATCCTGCTTGTTTTCAGAGTTTCTAAGTGGATCAGGGTTTTTAGTTTCTACCATTTGAGATGACCCAGTGGCCTTGTTTCCATCCTCCTTACTTGAATCTGTATGCAGATGCATTTTCTCTTTGTAGATTATTTCTGGGCTTTTAAAGCCTTCGTTCAGAGGATAGGACAGAGGATAGAGAAGGAAACATGGGAGAGAGAGTGAAGGAAAACATGCAGAAAAAGGGCAGAGGATTGGATTTAACCTCCGGCATCCTGCTTCGTGGACGAGGGCCTCTGTACATGCAACTTAATGCTGAAGTTAATAATAAGAATAAGAATAAGAATCTTTATTAACAGAGCTCTTTTCAAAACCTGCATTACAAAGTGCTTCACAATGCATCAACAAAAGGACAAGTGCTAAATCATGAACATGTTAAAGGACCATCCAATTAAAGCATGAACCATTAATATAGAAGCTTAGTCTCGCAATAAAGCTGCCGGTGTGTTTTGATTTCTCCCGGGAATGACTTGGCTGACGCGTTGTACTGTTATATGTTTGTCCATACAATACCATTCACTGTAGTTGTTGAAATAACTGGTCTGAGGCGTAACTTTGGTTTGCAGCACAATACAATCCATTTATTGCATCACGGTACGAACAGTTAGACAGCGTCCAGAAGTTTCTCATTCCTTGCACGAACAAACATTTTAGACGCGGTTCTCCATGCCGCCTGCCGACGCAGCGTCACAGCATCCAACGTAACGACGTGACAAGGCAACAACGACAACGTGACAACGGTCAAAAACCAACTGCCCTTCCGGGTCAAGACACACATCTGATACCCAGGCGGTGACGTACTTTTATACCTGTGCCCTTAATGAGCAAAACGATGACACCTTGTGGCACAATAAACAATGTGTTTCACAGCTTGACCCAAAACATGAATCTGGCTCTTACAATTACTATTAAAAGAAAACATAAAAACATTAACATAAAATAAAAGCAGGACCCTGTGCAGGAAACCTCTGATCAAATAAAGTCAGGAAATGCTCTCTGATAAAAGAAAGTTGTAAGTAATGACTTAAACAAGAGCACAGAATCAGCCAACCTATCCACAATCAATCAATCCACATCTGTGTGGCTCGGGCTGATCTCGCCTTGCCCCCCTTTTTAGCTGAGTTTTTGGGACATATAGCAGATCTTTGCCCAAGAATCGCAACTTAGCTGCTGCCCCAAGCATCATCCTGATGCTGAGGTCTACTTAAGTGTTTTGGCATTCATAACTAATATTTATGAGCATTGTTACTGTCCCAGCTGAGCTATGAGCATTGTATTAGCATTTCAATATACAGCAAACATGGCATGTCTTTGGTTAAGGGCGCCAGTGTCGCTGGACTTAATCAACTTCATCTTAATTTAATGTAATTCAGTTGGGATTTGCTATTCTTTCTTTCTAATCCAATCCACTTTATTTATATGGCACATTTAAATTAAAAAAATACCCAATAAAGTTTACTGAAGTGCTGCACAATGAGCTGAAATTAGTTGAAACAAAGAAAACACAAAACACTGCCATAAATCAAATAAATTCAAATTAAACAATCCTTATAAAACACTTTTAAAAAAATACTATGAGACTGTAAGAATAGTAATAATATAGATACAATAAAAGAAAAAAAAATAAAGAAATAAAAGAACAAACAGAGACAGAGTTCACACCTCTCTCATGCTGGGTTAAAAGCCAAGGAGTAAAAATAAGCTTTGAGATGGGATTTAACAGTTGGTAATGATGGGGGCAATCAAACATGATGTATTTTGATTTATGCATAAATAAATACATGATGACACAGGTTGGAATTTGTGATACCATTATCTCAGAGATCTCACTCACTGTGTTCTGCATTGATTCAAACCTTGGATTGAAATGATATCTGGAGACAGATGTGGGACTTGTTTGTTCGATTAAGGCACATTTCAGTGGATTGTTATTTCTCAGTTTGGATGTATTTTGTCAAACAGCCTGTGGCACTTTGTATTCATCAGCAGCATCTGGAGTCCACTCATCAGAGAGTCCCAGTAACACCAGACAGCCACTGTGTAAATCAAAGGCCAGTAAGCTCCAACAGCCAATGGGACAAAGTTCAAATATGGCGTCTCACCTGGTGTTTCCTGGACTTCATGAGCAGATGGAGTTTAATCGTCATCATGGTGTTAGTCCTGGTCTTAAAGCTCCTGTGAGGGGCTCTCATGTTTGTGTCAGTTTTGGTGGTTTCTCTTACTTCTTTGTTCATCTTGCTCTGTGCATGTTTGAAAACTTGCATCCTGCTTTCTTATAAAAGTCAAACATTACTCACTTTAAAGTTTACTGTGGAAAAATGTTGTTTTTTTCCAGGGCTGGAAGTGGTCTAGTCTGACACTGACCCCCTCACAGTGGTTAGAGGCATTTAAAATCACAATATGAGAGTTGTGAGTCTTGTCTGCTGTTTTAAGTCATTATAAGGCATCACTGGCAAAATCAGTCTGTTTCATAACCAGCTAAAAAACTCCCCACTGAGGGAAATCAAACTGACTTGTTGGAAAATCAAGAGTATTTCTGTGACTCACAAAATACTCACATTAAGACTCATGAACTGCCATTAATGGTTTTAAAGGCAGGCTTTTAAAAGTTCAGACTTTCAGAACCCTTGGGTCAGATGAGGATAAACAGGAGCAAAGTGTAGGGCAACACCACAGAAAGTTAGCAAACAGCTCACCACTTGTTTTAAAACCGTGTCTCTAAAAACAGACTCTCAGGAGGCTCTGCGCTCCAGATCCTCGGGCTCTGATCACCTTCGGCCACAACATAATTACCGTGATGAAACGGTGATAATGAAGGAAAGCATTTGTCAAATCTTTATTGAGCCAGAGCACATCATAAAGAGGACTGAATCCAGCACAGCTCAGTCTCCAGGCGAGTTCATCCAATAATGAGGAGGAGGAGGAGGAGGAGGCGGAGGAGTAGGAGGAGGGGTTTCTCCTCGCTAATAAATAACATCTGAGGATATCTGAAGGTTGTCTCTTATTTTCTTGTTTCTTCTTTTTCTTCTCGTCTATTTCTTTTCCAGAGAAGATGACTGGTACTCGTAATGTCTTCCAGCTGCAGACCGCCCTCCCCCCTCCTCCCTCCTTTCTTCCCTCCCTCCCTCCCTCCCTTCTCTTTCTTATCTTTGCATGAGGTGAAGTTTCCACTTGCAGGACCCCACTGCTCAGACGCAGACAGGGAGCAAGATGCAAGTCCAAATTCCTTCTCTTGGATTTGGTCTGCAGGAGCCATCGACCACATTAAAGGACCATTCATCAGGATTCTCGTATCGCACGCTGACACAGACTCAGATAGGCTCCCATATCTGCTCAGCAGTCATGATACTTTACAGATAAAGATGTGTCTGGGTTAATGTATGTCACTTTACTCTCTCTGAAATGATTGCTTTGGGTTTAAGTAGTTCCTCTGCATGGCGGAGCTTTCTTAGCGTTGACCTGCGCTGGAATGCTTGATGCATTAAGACGTGTACCACCTGGTTTTGACATACTGCAGCCATCCAGAACCCAGACCACAATTCATTTCCCAGGCCCGGTGCACCAGAGATGGAGACATTATGGAGGTGTTGATTCAAATCTCAGAGCGCCAGCAAGTGTGGAAAAGGATACAACAGACTACCAAAGACTTTTTTTTCTTCCAATTTCAAACATCGTCCAACTTTGCAGCAGAAGAACGTTGTCTTCAACTTTTAAACAAACATCAACAAAATCCCTTTTCATGCCTTCCATCCAGCAGCACCAAGTCTAGACCCTGATTTGTATGTTTGAACATGTCAGAAGCTAAATCTCCCACATTTTGAAACTGTCATTGTTTGACAGTTCCCTTCACAGAATTGTCATCACCAAGAAAGCTTCAGAGGCGCTGAAGCCTCGGTGGATGCAACACTGTGAAATGGGCATCAAGTCCTGGATGGCTCTCCATGCGAAAAGACATATTTACATTCACATTCAGTTATTTGAATTCAGAAGAGCAACAGGCTGCGCTGAAATTTTGTGGATGAGTTTGTCAAGTCCAGACTTCATCTCGTTTTCTGCTCTCCTGAACAGAAGGAGGCCGTCACAACGCCAAGAGAGAGAAAAATAAAGTAGTACTGAGGTAGACTCTTTTCCTCCACTTGAAGATTTTCATCCAAACCACAGAGTTTTGTGTTTTTCTTTCTTGTTCTGATGTTTGCTTTCAGACTTGTATTTTTCCATATCTGTTTCTCTGAACTGTAAACAGGCTGTGGACTCATTTGCAGGGGTTATAGTTTCAAACACATAACTATGACAACTGCAACTAACAAGTATTTTCCTCGTTTGAACCGAGAGGTTAAACTTCGGTATCACTTAAAGCAGCGCTGTTAGAGGAAAAAGAAGGGGTGGAACTCCTCTTATTCACTCGTTGGCCGTGTGTGTCGTGCGGTTAGTATCAGAACATCGTTTTAGTGTTACGTTCTAGATTTCTAAAGACTTGCGTCATCATCCAGCTCTGCTTTGTACTCTCTTGGAGCTTGGCCTTCATCGCTGTCGTCTAGGGGTGAGGATTTTCTTAGTTGAATCTGATTCATCAGATTATGCCCATAGTCGACGAATAGTCGAATGTTTGTTGTTTTTCCTTATTGACCCAAAGTCTGCATGATGGTGACCGCATGACAATATTACGCATAACCATTTACAATTAAGAGACTTGTAGCTTAAAGTAAAAGGGTCAACAGAATATTATAAGTATAAAACTTAGATGTTTTAAATCTAGGTGATGAAGGAGAGAAAACTCAAATAAGGCCACCATCAGTTAGAACGCGCCGTTCTAGAATAAGGAATCAGGAGATATTTAAACAGTGTTCACACAGCAGAGAGCAGCACTGCAGAGGGTAGTTTGTCCAACTTAAGGCTAAACATTTGTATAATGTGCAAAATCAAACCTGAACCAGCTAAAGGGTTTTTAAATCTCTTAACAGAACCTTTTAAAACAGTCTTTCATCGCGTCTTTGTCCGCTTGACTCTTTTCAAACTGTACGTGAGGAAAACCATCGTGTGTACGGGCAGAAGTGCGCTCCTGTCTTTGTTGACTGTAAATCCTGTCTTTGAGAATATCCTCTCTGATGGTGTGGAGGTGGATGGGATGCTGTGGATTGTTTTTGAGGCTTCAGACAGCTTTGGGTATCCCTCCTGGTTCTTTTGACCCCGTACAGTTTTTGTGTGGTCCGGTAATCCTTGATCTCACAGCCCTCTTCATGAAGCTGCTCCTCATCTTCATCAGTAGTTTTTAGGATCATCTGAAGTTTTATTTTCTGACATTTTGAGCTGCTATGAACGTAGAAAGATTTAAAGGCCAGCTGAGGTACGTCTGCTCCACAGGTCCCGCTAAATGGGAGAGTTCACCTTTAATTACCAGGGGAGATTTAATTACCACTTTAAGGAGATTTAACACTTCAAGAGCTGTTCTCAGAATTACATTAAATAAGTTTATATTTATATCAAAATAGGATATATGAGACACTATTTTTATGGGAAACAGGAAAATAATGTAAAATTAGACATTGAGCACCCCCATGGTTTGAATGGAATGATCCACATTTCATATGCAAATATTCGACTATGAGATTGGCAGTCGACTAAGACTCGTTAGAACGAATCGTCCAATATTCGACTATTTGGGGTCACCCCTACTGTCGTCTTCTTTTTACTCCGATTTTCCTCGTTTATTCGACACTGAGAGACTTGTGAGTTCACATTAGTTTAACATTACTCTCCGGTGAATCTGTGGCCTTCTCCTCCAGTTGAGAACCTTAATATCACGTAAGATCTTCCTTGATTTTACTATTTAATACAAATATGTTGTGTTGTTTATTGATGTATTCTTGTACTTTTAACTTGTAAAGCACTTTGGCCTACATTGGTTGTTTTAAATGTGCTATATAAATAAAGTTGACTTGCTGGGTGACCTGGGGGTTGCCCTGGGTGCCCCGGCGGTGTCTGTTTGCTTCCGGTCTGGGTCCTTGGCTTGTCCCCTGGTCTGGGTCTCCCACAGCACGTTGGGTCCTTCAGCCTGACTGCTCTTGCGGCCCGGGTGCAGGGGTGGACCGCTCAGCTGATCTGACCCAAGTGGTATCATCTGCACCAGTGGTGGTCTTGTTACCCTCTGCAACCCAAGCTTCAGTAATGATTGTGGACACTAAGGGTTGCTTAATCATTAGTATCACCGCATGGTGTTGTTGGCGTCATGGTGAGATGGTCCCTCTCCATCTAAGTGTCTTAGGTCTCTCTCTCCTTCTCTTTCCCTGTCCCTTTGTATATCCTTGTGTGTTCTTTTTTTTAACTTTATTTTATTTTTTGGTCCACCTAGGTGGGCACGCCCTCTTTTTTACAGAACATGATATTAGCTGTCAATAAAAGATAGGCCAGAGTTCTAAGAGGGATGGTGATGGTCACATGCACACAGTCACAATCACAGAAGAAAAATGTTTTCTGTCTTTTTCTTTTGCTGCAAGAATAAATTGCATTAATATTTGACAGTTTGTGACAAACATGACACAAACCAGAAATATATATATGCAGACAAGAGGAAAAAAAGAGAAAAATAAATAAAGGAATAAATAAAGTTTACTTGACTTGACTTGATTACTCTCCGGTAATGCAACGCCTGTAAAAGGATGCAAGCATCACTTAGTGCACCATTGGTGATGGATTTTAGGTGGTTTTATGAACAGCCAAGAGAAACTGTAATATGGAGTAGACAGGGAAGGGTACTGGCAGCTGTGAAGTCCTAGTACAAGGTAGTAGGTGTTACATTTAGAAGTGGCGACCTAGAACAGAGGACTTCTCTACAAGTAAAAGAAGATGAAACCAAAATGTATCTTCTGTTGGAAATCTTTAAAAGTTGCATGCTGTCTTTGGTTTGACTGATTGATAATGACCTCCAAAGTCTGATCTAAGTCTTGCATCCCATCAGCTCCATTTACAACATAGAAGACAAGATCCAAAGGTACATACGTTAGACACAACATTTCAAACCCAAATCAACACATTCAGAGGCCTGAACATGCTTTCATTTGGGATCCAGCTCCTTTTTCGATCTGAGGAATGACTGTTATAAAAATTGGTGGTTCATCCAGAACATATTAAAAATATTGGACCCTGTTTCTCAGTTTTGACCTCAATAGTTAATAGAGCGTGGTTGAGGTCAGGGATGATGCTGTCAGGCAGCCTTAAAGGAGACTTATTCTAATCATTTTCACTTTTCAGCATGTCAGTCTGGGACACCTGTAGAGTAGCTTTGCATGATTTACGGCTCAGAAAACTCCTTCTTTATCTCATACTGGCGTCCGTGGAAACCCTCAGTCCAGCACATTTCATCCTCGGCCTGAAACGTTTCCTTTCTGCTGATTTTCCAGCGATACAAAGTGAGACACAGCTTGTGTGAGTGTTACTTTTCATAGAGCTTTGCAGTCTGTCAGTTATGCCTTTACAAATAACGTCTGAGGCTAGCAGTTAGTTCCCTTATTGTAGCTATTAGCACTTAGCTATTGTTGCATTATTAGCTGTTGTAATGTTGCTTACAGCTTGTGGATCTGAGGCTCGTTATAGACGGGGGTTCTGAGCTTTAACGAAAGGTTTTTCTTGGTGGATCAGCTCCAGGTTCCAGTAACAGTTGAGATTCAAGTCCAGGTTGTTCTGGCCTTTGTTTACGTAGTTGTCATCAGTGAGTAAAGTGGTGAGCACAAACATCCCAATCAAACATGTTTCAACTACAGGAAACATTTCAAAAGGCTGGTTCTGACCAACCTTTCTCCAGATAAGTTAAAATTACAGTTAATGTCATTATTCTAAAAACTAGCAGGCGACTCCAACAGGACTGGACGAGTGGCGTCTGCCTTCTGTCACCATCTTGTTATGAAATCCTTTTTGTTTCTGAATGAATCCCATCAGGGAAATTCTCTGTTTGAAAGATGGCAAACTGACCGAACTACAATGACATGAATTACAAATGTCAAATCCAGCCTAACATCTCCAAACAACTCCAAACAATTTCAAACATGGACAGAAAGCCTGGCACACCAAACAAACATCTGTGGTTCTGTGTGTGGTGGGAGAGTGTTTGTTTATGAGGACTTTGAAAGGTTCATGGTTCCTGGTAATAAAGTAAAGGAACAATTATATGGCATTAGTCAGGAAAGAGTTTGGTCATTTGTTAAAAACAAATACAACAGCTTTTTCTTTGTCCAAGTCGACGACTTTTTGGACAAAACCATTCAGACCAAGCTCATTTTGCTGATCTGTAACTGGACACTACTTACAGTATATATGTCATAAAGTATTTTACTTGTATTCACCCTGTAAGCTTGTTTTGTCCCCCATTCTATAAGAACCTTATTCATCTCTTCAGCAGCTAAAAATGTATTGATTTGTACAAGCTAGCAGCTAACTGAGTCTCTCTTTTGTTTGTTTCTGGGGAGCATACACTTGGAGTTAAGAGCTCTCTCTCTTTAAGGGACTGGTGTTAAGGATCAGCTGGTTCCTAGTGGTGAGGTTGAGTTGAAACCAACCAATGACCACTCTCCTCCTGCCAGTTTCTTTCCATACTGGTCAACTAAGTCATCTGTTGTGTGAACAAGTTCTGGTAAGAGAGATTAGAGTGAACCAAAACAATACATTTTGAAACCCCAAAACCAAAACAATGAGCTAAAAGGTGCTAAACTTCGTCACTAAAGACGGGTGTTGTGCTCATTTGAAGGCTTGATACCACTATCGTAGCTTTCCATGATTTAGAGCTCAAAAAACTATATTTATCTCAGGCTGGTGTCTTTGAAAACTCCCATATCAGCTTTTATCCTACAAGCCTCACTTCAGCTCCTGCCTCTGAAACCACCAAAGTTATCATTTAGGTAACCACTGTTACTCTAAGTGACAAGTTATGAAATATGGCCGAATCTGAGTCAGAAAGTTTGGAAAGGGAGCAACAAGAAAATCCCCAGTGACAATGAACAGAATAGGATGTTACTGTTTGGGTAAGTATTGAGTTTAATATGCCCTTATTAGGAGATTCACCAATCTGTGATGTCACAAATTGAACAAGTCCCTCTCATTGACAGTATATGTATCAGAAAGACAGGTTGCACCAGTCTGTTTAGGGGGCTCCTAGAGGGAAACATGCAGTTGTAGCATCTATTATCACCCCCCTGCCAGCTTTTTATTTGTAGTTCATCACAGCCAACATTAGCATTGATAACTGCAAATATGGACAGACCCACTGCCCACAACCTCCTCAGGCCCCTCTCCTTTGGAATCATCTACCAGTCAGGGTCCGGGAGGCAGACACCCTCTCCACTTTTAAGAGTAGGCTTAAAACTTTCCTTTTTGATAAAGCTTATAGTTAGAGCTGGATCAGGCTTGGACAAGCTTTTGTCATGCTGCTATAGGCCTAGACTGCTGGGGGAACTGGCACACTGACACACTGGGATCCTAGCTCACCCCCTTCCCCCCAACCCCCTCATCACTTACTTTAACTCTGCCTGTCCCATTAAAGTTACTAACCATAGACCTTTCTGGAGTCCCTGAGCTCCCTTGTCTCGTAGGTCCCTCTGAGCTGCCGTAGGCATCCTCCTGCTGTGGACGTGCTGGACTCCAGTGGCAACAGCTTCTACTACTTGTCTCATCACTATCACCTCTCTCTCTTACTCCCCTCTATCTGTCTTTCCAGACCCAACTCAGTCGAGGCATGATGTGTGTCTAACATGAGTCTGGTTCTGCCTGAGGTTTCTGCCTGTTAAAAGGAAGTTTTTCCTCACCACTGTAACTTGCTAAATACTGCGATGTGCAATGCTCATGATGGATTAAGGTGGGGTCAGACTGAGTATTACCCTGCCTTGAAGTTGGGTCTCTGTTCATAATTTGACATAGAGTGGTCTAGACCTCCTATGTTTGTAAAAGCGTCTTGAGATAACGTTTGTTGGGATTTGGCGCTATACAAATAAAGATTGATTGATTGATTGATTGAACCTATTCAACAAGGCTTGCACCAGCCCCCTCTGCTGGAAGTCTTTTTAATCAAACCAGCACTCCAACACACAGGTTTATTTACTCAATAGTAAACCTGTGTTTAATTTAAGAGCATAATTATGATCTAATGATAGAAGTGAGAAACTTTGAAAAGTGGTGCCTACTAGCTTTGTATCATGCTTTGCACATTGTTCTCCCTTGCTTCTTGGAGCACCACCATCTGGGAAAAATATGGTTACACATTATAATATCTCTTTCTGCATTGTATACTTGTGTATTGATTGTACTGGTTAATAGAATAGCGTTCACTTTTCACATGAAAAGGTTTTAAAATTGTCGTCATACGTCAAATTTTACGCTGACTTACCATTAAGACAGAAGAATTCTCTGTTGAGTCAGCACAAGGACCGACTCCGTCCACATTACACACAGCCATCTGATCCATTGCTGATTAAAAAATATTTGTTATTGCTGCTGTAATTGAGCACGCCGCCCCTGCTGCTATTGAAGCCGTCATGGCTGCGGTGATTAATTAAACTGTAAAACTACTTCTGGGAAGTCCGTTTTCTGAGGACTGTTTGGAAACACTGGAGAAGCCGGGGGAAGATTTTATTTTGCAGTAGTCACCAATCAAAATAAATCTTTTGTGGTTTATAGGAAATTACGTTGTGCATATCCTCTGATTTACCAAAGTTGACTATCCCAGATCCAAAGAATGAAGATTCATGCACAGGACTTGTTGGCAGTCGGGATGCAAATAGCTTTTCAGGCCTTATCTGTCCACTAATGAAAACAGCTTACAACACTGAAGGGAGGATATACAAGAGTAAACTAATATGAATACGGTGTAACAGTAGTGGAGCCAAAACGTGTGCAAAATAACCATGATTCATAACTGTTCTTGTACCAGGATGTGACCGCAGGAGCAGAGTGTTTCCATGCTGCAGTGCATCATCGTCTTCAAGCACGAGCGCACCCGTTCCTCACCATGTACGGAAACACAAACCAGAGCACGGGCCCCGTCTCAGCTTCTATATGAAAAGGAGTCTTTCTGCATCCTGCAGAGTTGTGGACAGATGTTAATGCATGATGAACATCGCGGGCTGCTCACATGCAGACCTGCCAGCTCGCTCTGTCTGGTGGAGGGTCGTCTCAGATATGTGCTGCAGCGTGCAGCAAACGGAGACCTCCACCGGCGCTTGGAGCCAGCCCCACAGCTCCAGATGTTGTATGAAATGATGGGGGAAACGCCAAGGGAGAGAGGGGGGGGGGGGTCTTGCACCATTAAAGATACTGTGATGTGGGCGATGTGAGGAACACAGCACATGAGTGCAGTGAGTCCCGTGTCTGTTTTGGCAAGAGGACGCAGTAATGTCTTTAAGGCATGACGGGCGAAAAATTAAAAGCAACACACAGAGAGAGATAACTGTCATAGTTTGGTGTTTGACCTTCTTCATTTCCAGACTTTGAAATATTGTTTCATTCTGTTTGTAATAACTTCAGTAAGGTGCAGAGAATGGATCAGTCCAAGCTGTATGTAGCCTAGAAATCAATCACCTCACTGCAGCGATGGTATGACACATCTCCACCAGATACATTTGTGCAGCTGCTGTTGTTGGCGCTTTCTTTGCTCCACAGTGTTAAGTATACAAGATCAGCACTGGCAATAGAAGACTATACAAGGCATGTCTGACCTTTCTCTTGTTGATCTGTTCTCGCAGCTTTGAGTTAACCCCAAAATAAATCAAAGCACTGCCAGCTGAAAAGGTCTGCAGGTTAATCCCAGGTTAAAACTATTTTAGGACAACCTCAGAAATGTTTGGACTTCTTGCTACCAGCTGGAGTTTGACAGAGAAACCTCTCGACACATCAACTTCTGAGCGCCTGATTGAAATAAATGAGTGTTTTCTGGGGGAAACAAGTCACCTACTTTTAACTCATGTGCCTCCATGATGACCCAGTGTTTCCACTCAAGGTTTATTTGATAAATGCACTTGGCTCCAGCATGCTAATGCAAATTTGGCTGCTCTCTTGAAGATTCCTGATACAAGGTAAGGGTTTGTGGGGTGCATTTGTGTCATTGAACCAGAAGAAGCTAATCCAATAAGTATTTTCATTACCAGCCCCCCAAACCCATTTGTGTTCTTGAGCTCTTTGAAGTATAATAGGTGAAACGCTCGCCCTGCATGACCCTGAATGCAGGTCTGCGTGTAGTCTCCGTTTAAGCCAGCTATCTACCAGACAATAGTGATGTGTCATGATCAAAAGCTGCGGCTCTGAGAGCCGATGCTTTATAGTGAATCAGAGGAGCCGGCTCCCAGTTTTTTCCTTTCCCTGCTTAGCTCTCAGTGCTCAGCCCCAGCTCTGCTCACAGCAGAACTTTGTTTTGATTGGTCAGCATGGCGGCCATGCGGCCAATCACATGTGAGGATATAGGATACAGGTGATGGAGGGGAGGCTGTGTATCATGGCTTCATCTGTTCCTTCTGAGAGGGTCTTATCGAAGACCGGGCAATAATGTTTGCTTGAGTTTGGTTCTGGTTCTGTTTGCTTGAGTTTGGTTCTGGTTCTGTTTGCTTGAGTTTGGTTCTGGTTCTGTTTGCTTGAGTTTGATTCTGGTTCTGTTTGCTTGAGTTTGGATCTGGATCTGTTTGCTTGAGTTTGGTTCTGGTTCTGTTTGCTTGAGTTTGGTTCTAGTTCTGTTTGCTTGAGTTTGGTTCTGAGTCTGTTTGCTTGTGTTTAGTTCTGGTTCTGTTTGCTTGAGTTTGGTTCTGGATCTGTTTGCTTGAGTTTGCTTCTCGTTCTGTTTCCTTGAGTTTGGTTCTGGTTCTGTTTGCTTGAGTTTGGTTCTGGTTCTGTTTGCTTGAGTTTGGTTCTGGTTCTGTTTGCTTGAGTTGGTTCTGGTTCTGTTTGCTTGAGTTGGTTCTGCTTCTGTTGAGTGTGGTTCTGGTTCTGGTTCTGTTTGCTTGAGTTTGGTTCTGGTTCTGTTTGCTTTAGTTTGCTTCTGGTTCTGTTTGCCTGAGTTTGCTTCTGGTTCTGTTTGCTTGAGTTTGGTTCTGGTTCGGTTTGCTTGTTTGGTTCTGGTTCTGTTTGCTTGAGTTGGTTCTGGTTCTGTTTGCTTGAGTTTGGTTCTGGTTCTGTTTGCTTGAGTTTGGTTCTGGTTCTATTTGCTTGAGTTGGTTCTGGTTCTATTTGCTTGAGTTGGTTCTGGTTCTGTTTGCTTGAGTTTGGTTCTAGTTCTGTTTGCTTGAGTTTGGTTCTGAGTCTGTTTGCTTGTGTTTAGTACTGGTTCTGTTTGCTTGAGTTTGGTTCTGGATCTGTTTGCTTGAGTTTGCTTCTCGTTCTGTTTCCTTGAGTTTGGTTCTGGTTCTGTTTGCTTGAGTTTGGTTCTGGTTCTGTTTGCTTGAGTTTGGTTCTGGTTCTGTTTGCTTGAGTTGGTTCTGGTTCTGTTTGCTTGAGTTGGTTCTGCTTCTGTTGAGTGTGGTTCTGGTTCTGGTTCTGTTTGCTTGAGTTTGGTTCTGGTTCTGTTTGCTTTAGTTTGCTTCTGGTTCTGTTTGCCTGAGTTTGCTTCTGGTTCTGTTTGCTTGAGTTTGGTTCTGGTTCGGTTTGCTTGTTTGGTTCTGGTTCTGTTTGCTTGAGTTGGTTCTGGTTCTGTTTGCTTGAGTTTGGTTCTGGTTCTGTTTGCTTGAGTTTGATTCTGGTTCTATTTGCTTGAGTTGGTTTTGGTTCTGTTTGCTTGAGTTTGGTTCTGGTTCTGTTTGCTTGAGTTTGGTTCTGGTTCTATTTGCTTGAGTTGGTTCTGGTTCTGTTTGCTTGAGTTTGGTTCAGGGTCTGTTTGCTTGAGTTTAGTTCTGGTTCTGTTTGCTTGAGTTGGTTCTGGATCTGTTTGCTTGAGTTTGCTTCTGGTTCTGTTTCCTTGAGTTTGGTTCTGGTTCTGTTTGCTTGAGTTTGGTTCTGGTTCTGTTTGCTTGAGTTTGGTTCTGGTTCTGTTTGCTTGAGTTGGTTCTGGTTCTGTTTGCTTGAGTTGGTTCTGCTTCTGTTGAGTGTGGTTCTGGTTCTGGTTCTGTTTGCTTGAGTTTGGTTCTGGTTCTGTTTGCTTTAGTTTGCTTCTGGTTCTGTTTGCTTGAGTTTGGTTCTGGTTCTGTTTGCTTGTTTGGTTCTAGTTCTGTTTGCTTGAGTTGGTTCTGGTTATGTTTGCTTGTTTAGTTCTGGTTCGGTTTGTTTGAGTTTGGTTCTGGTTCTGTTTGCTTGAGTTTGGTTCTGGTTATGTTTGCTTGTTTAGTTCTGGTTCGGTTTGTTTGAGTTTGGTTCTGGTTCTGTTTGTTTGAGTTTGGTTCTGGTTCTGCTTGCTTGAGTTTGGTTCTGGTTCTGCTTGCTTGTGTTCTGTGGATATGTGTGCAGTTTTTTTTTTTATTTGTGCAATAAACAAAGTTTGATTAAAATACTAAACAAAGGTAAGAATGATTTTGTAACAGAATAAATTCACAAAATTGGGCAATTATAAGGCTTCTCATAAAAACAGTACGTTAAAGGGTTTTCAACACAAACCATTAGTTTTTGCAAAGTTAAGGTGAAATATTCGGCTACAAAAGATCCTAAATTAAGAGCCGTTCGGGAGTCGAAAGAGCCGGCTCTTTTTTGGGAGCCGAGTCAAAAGAGCCAGCTCTCTGAAAAGAGCCAAACTTCCCATCACTACCAGGCAAAGAGTATTTTCAATAAACAATTTAGAAAATGATTAGTAGATATGCGATACGTCTTAGTGGTTGCGTGCTGAGAACTGAGAGGATTACGCCCAAACGGAGACTTCAATGCTGCAGGTTTATCTCCTGTATCATCTCACAGGGTCATTCACGTAACAGCAAGCATCTTGAATTGGCCACAGATGTGTCTCCCTAAATGATAATCCTGTCACTGACGACTGGGGAAGGCTCAAGACCAGTTGATTAAACCGGGATTATGACAGGGTTTGAGGGCCCTGACAGGATTAAACGACCGTCGAAACTAATGACACCAATAACTTTTGATGTAATGTAACTGTTAATTTTTGTCAGATGTTTGTGGGACAAGCGGACACTGGAAATGTCCATGAATGGGCTTGACCCCTGTGTCCCCCTCTTCCCATTAGGCAAAACCTTTTGATTGTCTCTTTATTAGAACATAACTTATATTTTCTCAACATCTTCATAATGTTGGGTTCATTTCAGGAAAGATACACTCTACAGACATGACTGCTCATTTTTAATACAGAAACCTCGACCACAGCTGCTTTAAAGTAAGGTCATGTAGAGCTGTAATGAAATTAATCATATGGCTTTGGCAGCTGAAGTTTGCACGCTTGACATGCACTTACTTTGGCTACCATTGTGGCTAATCTTCAGGATCCAATGCCTCCAGTGCCTGAGATGTGTGGGTAAAGTTTCTGTGCCCTCTCACTGTCTCTGTTGTTTGGCGTTAAGTGGTTATATTGGTCACATTTACCCATTAACACCACATTCATACACTGATCTAATGGCCCCGTCACACATTGGCGAGTACGCTGGCGTATGCCGCATAAGTTATAGGTAAGTTATGTATAAGTTAAGAGCCCTCTGAAGCACACTGGTATACGTTGTAGTACAGCGAGTAATCATACGTCCAGCATACGCCTGACACAAGGTGTAGGTAAGTTATGCGATGGTTGACACGTTCACATAAGTAGAGCTGTGTGTCTGCGTCATAGACTGTGAATAAAAATAGGATAAGATAAGATATCACTTTATTGAAATGGACAGCGTTGCTCCGCCTCTTCCCGTTGTACGGTTCTCAAGCCAAAAAATCCCGCTCCTGGGCGCCGCCATTGTGCAGCCAGAGCCTGTGAAGCCACTGTAATAAGCTCCGCCCTACAGCGTAACGTCACAACACGCTGTGTGTCCTGTGAAGTTTCCCTCTACGGGGGCTGTGAATCAAAGGAAACCAGGAAGTAAAACCCCGTTTTTTAAACTCTAATAACTAACGAAAAAGAAACTTTTCAGAAAAAAGAGGCCTTGAACACAAAACAGTCAAATACTAACTACATATCACCACAGCATATGGATGTGAGAAACATTAGTACGACGTGTATTTATTTTTTAAAGTTTGACTGAGATGGATTTTTTGACCTATACTGCAGCCAGCCACTAGGGGGCAGACGCTCTGCTGAAAGCTTCACTCCCAGCCGAGCGAGAGGCACCCCTGGTCTGCGTGTGAGTGTGAGAAGCCTTGGAGCCAGCAGAGCCTCTGAAACAGAAGCTGAAGCCAGAATGTCGGAGTCTGCTGGTGTTCAACGATAAAGCTGCTGTTGTTGAATTCAATGAAGTTCAAAATGTGACGTTTTTGAAAGTGCAGTCAATAAGTGTAACTTCTTGTAAAGAGCAGAGGCTGTGTTCCTGCTGGTTTCACTCCTCTGACAGCCTCCACAGCTCCTCATGTTCTTACAAAGAGAGACTGCAGAGTTTTTAATAAACACTCACATTATTGTAATCAGCAATGCAAGTGCTTCTCATTTCAAAATGTATACATCGTCATTAATGAGCAGACGCACGCTTTGCACAAAAGTTGACTATAGTTGGGCATGAATAAGCTATGGATACGCCCAAAAACATCAGCGTATGTCAGTGTTTTAGAGGCATTTTGAAAATGCTAAATCATGAAGGTGTGACAGGGCCATCAGGAAATCAGTTTGTCTTAAAGGTACATTCCACAATTTCAGCTGTTACCCAGTCTTTAGAAAATCTGATAGAGACATATATGACTCAAATGTCTTGAGATGTGAGGGGGTGTTGGATATTTGTTCAGTTTTTTATTGTATGGTGGGCATTAGTCACATAACGGTGAGAACATATCACACTGGAGGAAGGTTAAGGCACACTGAGCTAGGATAGAGCTTGAGGATGAATAAAGCATGTTTTTAAAGTGACTCAGCTCTAATCTCCAGCTGCTCAGTGAACCCGTAATGCTCTAAAACTTGCCTGTTCATGATTTCATAACAGAAACACTCCTTTTTTTACTTTCCTCTTTTTGATGCCATTGTTCTTTCAAGTCTTTGAGGCGCTACGTGTGGAATATAAACATGCTGTATACACATATGGAGCCCTGACACTGATATGATATTGATTAATAACGCTGTCGATTGGTGAGGAAAGAAATCAAAGTTTGGAAAATTTTTCTTTCCAGATTAATTTTGATGAATGCCACGGATGAAAAAAAAAAGAGCTAAATTTGGAGTTGCGTTTCAAAGGAGAGGTCTCAGATCTGTTTTCTCTAACATTTCCCTGAAACAGATTGGTCGTGCTTTGTGTATATCACTTTCAGTTTCATGCAAAGTGCTGTTCATTTTGGATTTGTTTCCTGGACTGTCACAGCGGTGTGCAGTGAGCCGGATTGACCCAAATATTTCTCAAGTCGTTTCTCTGCTTTTTAAAGCTGTTCCTGCTCACTGCTAGGCTCAGGGAGGACGATGAAAGGTAGTTTCAATTAAAGGGAAGAGCTTGAACCAATAAAAGAGAGTCAGTACTGCTGCTCTGAAGGACTTGACTTTATCATCCAAGTCTTTTAATGCATCAAAGAACATCAGGCTCTGTTTGGAGATATGCTTTTGGTCTTTACATCAGTGAACAAACTCTGAGTGGTAAAAATGCAAAACACTGATGAAACTGGCATAAACATCAAATATCCACACACTTTAATACTGCAGTATACTTCTTGGTCAGAACCATAGACTGTAAATAAAAATGGACAGCGTTGCTCCGCCTCTTCCCGTTGTACGGTTCTGAAGCCAAAAAATCCCGCTCCTGGGAGCCGCCATTGTGCAGCCTGAGTCTGTGAAGCCACTGTAATAAGCTCCGCCCTACAGCATAACGTCACAAGACGCTGTGTGTCCTTCGAAGTTTCCCTCTACGGCGTCTGTGAATCAAAGGAAACCAGGAAGTAAAACCCTGTTTTTTAAACTCTAATAACTAACGAAAAAGAAACTTTTCAGAAAAAAAGGAGGCCTTGGACACAAAACAGTCAAATACTAACTACATATCACCACAGCATACGGATGTGAGAAACATTCATACAATGTGTATTTATTTTTTAAAGTTTGACTGCAGTCTCATTCAAATGAATGGGGGAGACAGATTTTTTGACCTATACTGCAGCCAGCCACCAGGGGGCAGACGCTCTTCTGAAAGCTTCACCACCAGCCTTAGGAACTTCTCCTTTGGTAAGAACCAAGTGGCAACATCCGATCTTAAAATATGAGTCCAATGCAAAAGTGTTGAAAACTGCAGTTCTTCAAGGATCCACTTGAGGCTGGCTCTGGAAGTACCTAGAAACCACATACACACCAATTCAAAGAAGACGATCTTTACAGCAAAAATAAACATGTTTACAGCCTGGTACAAAAGACCAGTGTAGTCTTGATAGCTCATTTCTCGATTGTCACACACTGTAGGGGGGTGAATTTTTTCACAACACAGTAATTTCAAAGATATTGAGATTACCAGTCTTCCAATGAGATGCACAGCTGACTTGATTGACAGGCGGGAACACTGAAGCTGTTGGTGAGGAGGCTCAAAGCCAGCTTCTGCAGCAATATGGCTGCCACCGACGATTGGCCTCAAAACAGCACTTCAGAAACAGATGGGTGACGTCACGGATACTACTTCCATTATTATACAGTCTATGGTCAGAACTTGAAAATAAACCTTTGGACCTTTCAGTACCTCTGAAGCAGTTCCTCATCACGGCGTTGTACTTTGTCATGGGCTCAATTCTTCACAGCTGTTTGCTGTATCTCTGCACAAAGCGGGAGTTTATTTCACCCTATCCTTTGACAAAAGGATGATCAAGTGATCATGGAGACAAACTTGAGTGGAATCTTGTCAAAGACACAAGAATCCAATAAACATTTGGTTCTTATTATTTAGCAGAGAAGCCTGAGCCTGATTTGGACGGCTCTCCTCTGGACTATTTTCTTTGAGCGTGTAGAAACGACTGGCAGGCGTTCTTTAACACCACCCAAAACAAAAGGACCAGGAGACGCTCTGTTCGGCTGGTGAATACGAGGCCTGTAAGGTGAAGTTTATTTTCAGAGAGGAGCAGAACTGCACACACAGCTTTGATGATGTCACCCTTGTGCCAGATCCCCTGCATGCTCCCTCACAAGGCATTGGCTATCAATGCAAAGTTTCCATTGTGGTAGCGCGGTGATTGGAGTGAGAGTCAACATGGTCACACCCGAGCTGGGAACAGAAAGCTCCTTCTTGCAGACTGTGCGGCTGTTTTGATATTGTTAGCAGACTCCTGCTCTGCTTGCAGACCCAGCCTCTGCTTCTCAGCTGAACTCTGTGGGATCACGCAGAGAGCTGCAGATATAAAAACCCAGAGGATAATGAACAAGGGGGTTAGAAAAAAAGAGGAACTCCTGTTATCTAATGACCTCAACTGGCTTTACAATCAGTGTTTGGTTTTCCCTCTTAAGAAAAAAAAAGTCAAACATGTATGGAAGAGGGGGATAAGGCCGGAAAACCCCCACGCCCATTTGGAAGCAATTCCAGCAACCACCATCTGATAGTGCTCGGTCGTGATACCATCACACATTCCAAAACCAATAAATCTCAGAGATCTGCAAAGACAAAGTGACTTATTCTGCAGAGATTGAGTTCTTATCATCAGATCAGTCTCAGAAGGAGGATGCATGCGTTCAATTTGTTGATTTAATTTTTAATAGATTTCTGCAATTTTTAGATTTATCTGTCAAATCCCAAATTATCACAAGAGTAATATGAGAATCATATCAGGGTTTAGCAGGAGAGGGAACAGGCTTACTGTAATCCTGCTCTAATCCCACTTATTCTGTGGACTATATGATGTTGCATGACAGTGCAATATAAACACATTTCTATTTGGCTCATTTTTCCTAAATATTAATCCAACTTTAGATCACTTCATCAGGTTTGATTCAGTTGCACTTATTGTGAGATTACCTTGAAAGATTAACTTTTGAACTTTTAATTTAAGGTCCAGTTTACTGACCTGAGTGAGGTGAATGAATGCCTTAAGAATGCTGAACATTTAAATACAGAGGATGGATCAATAATGCAGGTTTTTGTAAGTATATACATTAAAATAAACAAATCAGCATCACATTTCATCTGTTGCCATCTTCCAAATGTCACAGCCCGGTTATGTTCACCTTAAAACTTTCCCTTGAATTAAATTTTCAACTTTTGCCCGTATTAGCTTCTGTAGACTTTAACCAAGGATCTTGTGTTGGGACTTTGCACCAAGGAAAGCCTTGTTTCTCTGCTATAATGCATCGATATCTTTATAAATAGAGACCATAAATGCATAAATGGAGCGACGCCTGCAAGCTAGTTCAGGCAGACAACTCGAGCTGCAATGCCGTACACGTCACATGTCCCACTCTCATAACCATCATCCAATCCTGCCCTCTGCCTCTCAAATTGGCGGTCTATTTAAACTGGGGAAAAATCTCCCATCCTTCCCTCTGCCTGTCAACGCCTCTGCTGCTGCATGCTGAATTTTCTTTCATCCCCATCACCTCCCCAGCATCCACCTGCAGGCTCCGGGGGGTGATTAGTATGTTTTGCTCATCACTCCTCAATGTCTGCATGTAAAGTTATCTGCAGGGAGTGATGATGCCGGAGCCTGGGCGCCAAACATGAATATGTATTTGCTGCTACAATAAACAATTTAAACTTGAGTTGTCTGACTGAACTGCTGGAAAGAGAGCACATTCTGGAATATATTAAATGCTAATGTACTGTATATCAATCATGGAGGTATCAGCATTGTCCTATAAGTAAGCCTGAGTTGGAAGAAATGGCGGTAGAGCATTCAGAAAATGTCATTATTTTGTTGTTTCTCCAAAACTGTGCAGCTCAGATGATGTTTGGTTAACTAAATGATGAGATAAACAGTGTTGTAGTATTTGACTTGTGATATAGTGTTGTTGAAACTGACCTTGAAGACTCATTAGTTGTGGTGAAGCAGAGGTGATGTGCTCTCACTTAAGTTAAAAGGCGAGCAGTAGCATTTTGGACTCATTGTAAACGTGACAGGGAGGCCTACTCAACACCAACATGACATGCATCACAGTATTCCAAAGGGGAGAAATAAAAGCATGCATCATTCTCTCAAAATCATTCAAAGATATACTCATTCTCTAGCAATCTGTGCATGCAGTTGATGTTCTCTTATCCTCTAGGGAAGGTATACTTAAAGAAATATTTGCACAATGCACACTGTCCAATTATTAGCTGCTTTTAGATCAGTCGATGCTTGTCTGGTTTTGGACTTTCTCACCACTTTGTATCTCTTTCACAACACACTCATATTTCTAATTCTAATGTTTATAAATCATCATGCTCCCAGAGAAACAAAATGTCATCTATGCATTTGAATATAGTTGAAATAACATTAAAGTAAAACTTGACTTGGCTTGAAGTTGTTGGGTTGGGTTGCAGAAGCTTCATGAGACACATAAATGCTGCAAACGGGCATCTCAGCTTCTTCAAAAATACTTCATGATATGTACGCCTCATTTGAAAGAGAACAGCAAAGACTCAGCTGAGATGCAAAGTAAGATTTAAACTTGTGAATGTCTAAGCTCATGATTTGGTAAATCTCCTCAGCCAGCAGGAAGCGTCTCCTCACCTTTCCTCACTTAAGCCGTCTTAGAAGAGCTGTCTCTGTAGAAAAGTTTCTCTGGTGGCTGCATTGGATCCAGGTGGACATTAAAACATAAGCCAGAGGTAAAAAGTTTTGACTTTAATGCATGTACTACTAAACTCCTGAGCTTTATTTCTCCAGAGTTTTGGGAGAAAGTAGTCCAGGTGCTCGGTGCAGTCCCATCTATCAAAGCAGACCTCATCCATCTGCAGCTGGGAGATATAACTGACACTCTTCATATCAAAAGTCGATTCAGAACTCCCGCTCAATGGGGCTCACTTTGAGCTGTGAAGGTTTCTCCGTCCCCCTCCTCTGAATCCTGTCAGGCCCAGAGCCAATACGGATTTACACCTGGCGCTTTGGAGATGAAAAAAAGAAGAATTAGCTTTTCCAAGTTCAGAGTCCAGGCTGAAATGGACTTTTTTTCATCCTATTTCCTTTTCCTCATATCACATCCGGCTGTCAAATACCATATTATGCAAAGCCGTCTCAGGGACCGGGATGTGCACATGGTGTATAAATCAGCACATTTAAGAGGAAGAGAAAAAAAAGTGCTGGGACTGTAAGTTGTTAATATACAGGTCTGACTTTCAGCAAGGTGTAGACGATTACGTTCCTCTCCCAGAGGTCTTGTTTTGTGCAGCACAGACTATAGGAAGAGAAAAACAGACATAAAGTTGTTCCTGTGTTTGCACTTAAAACTTCCAATTAGGAAATAAAGTTGGTGGAAATATTCTTCAAGACTTCTTAGAGGAAAACAAGTGTAAAGCATCAGCGTGTGATTTTGTAGCTTTTGGCACTTTCAGTGGATTGCAACTCTGTTTTCTTTGGGAAAGCGTCTCAGATAAATACATTAGTAATAAGATAGCATTGTATTTAGACATGTTCTCAGTGTGTAAAAACCCAGGGACATGTCATCAAATACTCCCAGCTGATTAATAAGGTTAGAGAAAGCAGCCATTAGGAAGAGAGCTTGTTCTAAAAGGTTCCCACCGTTGGTATAAATCGAGACTTTGCAACTGCATTTGTAATCACAAGCAGCAGCAGATGCTGCATCAATCGCTCACATGAATAACTCGACCAGAAAGATGGAAGTGCTTTCGGAAGATCCAGCGACACCTCAGGAAAAACATCCGCCCACTTGCGGCTGTGCAGCACGCCTGTTTTCTGCGTCAAGTTTCAATAGAGACACACTTCCTGTGCTTGGACCTCGTAACACGGTAGAGTTGGTTTCTGATCGGCGCCAACATCAACTGTGATAGCAAGACTGCAAAATAATTTCCTCTCGATGGGCTATCGGGTTACGATTTAACGGTGCTGTTGTCTCCATAAGCTGAGCAAGCTCCTGGAGGATGCTGGGAGGGCTGAAGTGTCTCTCGTGAGATCGACTCTGGGCCTCTAAAAACCTTATCTGAACCTGCAAATGCAATAAACTGGTCCTTGGCGATATTCTGCGTCGATGTGTGAAGTCTGTAAATGCGGTTCAAGGTTACAGCAATGAAATGTAACAGAAAAAACAGGGAGTGACCGAAAGCTGCAGAGTGGAGAGAGTGGAGAATGGACTAGTTAGGAGGGTCAGTGAGTGGACTGACATGTCTCTCAGTACTGACCGTGAGATAGTGTTCATCATATTGTTCCCTCTGTTATTATCAGTGCAACAAAGAGTACAGTTTTCAAACCTGTCAAACCCAACTCAGATGAGGGGCCTGTTCTGCAGTTAGCAGATGTTTCGGATTAATTAGAATAGTCTACTTTCAGATTAGGAAGGTACCAAGTCTAACTACAAAAGGAGCAAGTCCCCTATCATGGAGGCTGCCATCTTGCTCCACCATGTTTCTGCAGTAGCACAGAATGGACAAATTAGTAACATGCATGTGTTTGTGTTTAGTGAGTGGAGGGTAAAAACTTCACCAATGGAGGATCATACTTTTCATGCATCACAGGAGCTTCTTGTCCTCAAAGGCCACCGTCACCTCCTACATTTCACCAATGGAAGAGGTGATCAGGGAGCGTGACAATCTAAAAGGTGACATGTTTAATACACTACTGTGCATGTACACAGTCCTATTTGCAACAAACTGTGATGCACTGTGATCTGATGCCTCTATATCAGAACCAGCATTCAATCTCTCTGCAATTTGAGCTCCAGTAGCTCTTCTGTTTGATCCCATTACTGCGCCTTGTCTGCAAATGACAACTGCTAACCGCTACCACCCTGCAAGAGCTGCAGTTTCTGAGATGCTCTGACCCAGTCGGCTAGCCATCACTATTTGGGCCCATTCTCTTGTTTAAAACCAAGTAGCAACCTCAGGTCTAAAAATATGAGTCCAATGCGGAAGTGCTACAAACTGCAGTTCATCGAGGATCCGCTTGAGGCTGGCTCCAGAAGTTCTGGAAACCACATACACACCAATTCCAGGAAGCTGATCTTTACAGCAGAAGTAAACATGTTTACAGCCTGGTTCAAAAGATGAGTGTAATCTGGAGAGCTCATTTCTCAATCGGCACACACTGTACGGGGAGTTAATTTTTTCGAAGATATTAAGATTATGAGTCTTCCAATGAGAGGCACAGCTGACTCGATTGACAGGCTGGAACACTGTAGCTGTTGGCTAGGAGGCTCAAAGCCCGCCTCTTTACCTCACACTTGCTCGACAGCAGCAATATGGCCGCCGCCGCCGATTGGCCTCAAAACAGCGCTTCAGAGAGGGTGACGAGAGGGTGACGTCACGGATACTACGTCCATATTTTATAGTCTATGTTTAAAACACATCAACTTTGACCACTCAATGTTACACATAAAGGCTCCATTGTAAAGAGATAATCAATGTTATTTATGTATGTAAAATGAAGCTGTGCATCTTGGAATAAAGGATCTCAGACCTGAGAACGTATGTGTAGTGATGTTTGCATATTAACAATACAGCAACTACAAAATGAGCTTCTTTTAAAAATCAAAGTTTGATCTTCTTCTTGATGAAATAAATCTTTGATCATGTTTAACAAAAACCATCCTGTTCTCTTGTAATCCCCCTCTCTGGTAACTTCACCCCACTGGCATGAGATCAGAAGATCTTCTCTCATGTGTCTCTTCTCTGCTTTAACTCTCTCTTGTCCAGGACAACTAAACAATCAGCCCGGTGTTTGTTTGGTTCCTTCTGCTGCTCTAAAAGGTCTCCATCCCCACATGCACCGAGCATTATTGGTCAAAGATGAAGCGATCAGGCGAACCCTGACTTTCAGGCATGATGGTGATCCGCGGCTTATTGTCCTTCAGTCACTTCGCCATCTGGTCCCTGACCTCTGTGATGCTGGTTCAAACCCATCACAGACAGGGAGGATAAAGGAGGAGCTGCTGTTAATGCCACAGAGGTTCTGCAAGGTAAAACAACAACCTGGTGTTGACAGGAGAAATTTGTGCTGCTTCAAAATACTTCATGGCTGCAGGGATGAAGAAAAAGACTGGCTGTTTTTATTATTTATGACCTGAAAAGAGTTTTGAAAGCAGACAGACGAGGCTTCATGTAGGAGTCCTGAAATAAATTCAACACATAATCAACTATGGATATTTTATATTCAAGTGAGGAAGAGGAAAAGTTGGAGAAAGGACGTCTGATAAATCAAGTTCTGTGTGAAGTAGCAGAACTAAGTTGCAGGTGTTTTTATTTTGGATGTGATCGTAAACTAAAGTATGTCTGATGGGAAACCAGAGCCAAGTTTTTATAGCTTATCGATGAAAATAAAGAGGAAACAAATCCAGTTGGAGTTTTTCTCTTGTATTTTTGATGCTTATAATCCTGTCAGGAAATAAGAAGACACTCTAGTGATACACATTTTAAGCTGTGACAGTCTCCTGGTCATAAAGTTGCAGGTGCATCGACCAAGGCCAGACAACCGACCTCTGCTGAGAGGTTCATGGCAACAGATTGTTTCTGAATCAGCAGCAAAGCCGTGTTTATTCCATTACCACAAATGATTTAACACGAGCACAGCAGTAGGCATGTGGACGTTTTAATAATCCAAAACCTGCTCCGTTTGGCTGCTGGGACTTACTGATTTTATGAAACCATCAGCCTTGGTTTGACGTCTTTTTGGAAAGACTAATGTTTTGTATCTTTCCAGTGGGTCGAGGGGAACCTCACAGTGACCCATGGAAATGAGTCCTCCGCTGGGAGCTGAATGTTCCTCACCCGTACCAACCAGCAGCTCAACTCCCATGAAAAACCCACAACGCCACACAGGTTGAAAGAGGCCAAAAAACGACCCTACTGCAAAGCAACATGAAAATATTATGATTGTGCTCATAAAGCTTTCACTCACTTTGACAGGCACAGCCAGGTCAAACAAGGAGGTATTGTCTGCTCTGCACAAAGCAGCGGTGACCCCCATGGAGAAACGTGCTCCTACCAACGAGCTGATAAGTGATATGAACTGTGGAGTTTATGTTCGAGCTCCTCGCTGCAGTGCACACAGCTTCCCTTCACCGCTCTGAGCTGCATTTAAAGGGGAAAGTGCCCTATGCATGGGGAGGTCTTCTTTAACTCAGACAGTACTTGGATCATCAGTGGTTTGCAGGAGCTTGCTGGGAAATTAAGTGCATGGTGGTTTCTTGAATTCTTTAGGCTGTGAAAGAAAAATAAGTGTGTTAAAGCTCCTGTGATACCTCTTTTCGACCAACGCAAACAGGGTTGTATTTCCGGGCTGGTGCTCGCGTTGGTTCAGAGCATATTGAACTTGCATACCAACACGGCACCTGTTTGTTTTTCCACCTGCTCGAGCCCGTGGAAGAGGCACGTCATGACGTCAGATTTATGTGACTGCTTTTCACAGCAGCGCGAACGCAGGTTCAGTTTCAGGTTACTTTATTTGTACCCGTAGGTAAACCTGTTTTGCAGCCAGTGTGTCACAGTCTGCTCACATCCTCCCCTCTGTCAGTAATTTTCCACTCTCCTTGCCTCTGCTCCACTCTGCTGGCCAGCCACGCCCCCTCATCAGGCAACCCAGTTCACCTGCACACTCACCTGCTCCTCATCTGCAATCAAGCTGGTTTATTAGCAGCAGCCACTCCACTCCTTGCCAGATTGTTCTTTGACCTCATGCCCGTGACCATCCCTCCTCGCCGCTTCCCAGGGAAACACCTACGCCTTCTATCCCTGACTATGAGTTCTGCCTTCGCCCTTCCGGGGTTCTGCCTGTCCGTCCTCGTGGCCGTTTGGCGTCCTGTCCTCCTGCGGAGTACGAGTGAGTCTGTTCTTCAACTCCCTCCGGGATCTGTCTGTCACCTGTGCTTGATTCGTCAGGCTATCATCGAGCCCCGAGATACTCGATTCCCTGCCTGTGTTTGAGGTAGAGAGACTATTCACCTGTTGCTCGTGTCTATTGAACTGTTCAATAAAGGTCATTACCAACTGATCTCTTGGCTTCCGATACTGCTTGTGGGTCCTAACTCAACCCGTTACACAGTGAGATGTTAGGTCGATACAAAATTACAAGATAGAGTTCAGACAGAACAAACTACTTAATGTGCAAAAAATATCCTAAAACTAATCTAACACTAAAAATGGTAAAATGAATAGACATGATAAAATGATAAAAGTGCTAAAGGTTCCATTTAAAAAGCATATCAGAAAACAGTCAACCAATAAAAACGATAGAATCACATGAATAAATAAGACAATCTGGGCTCAAGTCTTAAAATTGGAGGCTGACTTTGTGAGAAAATAAAAGCTATTGCTTGTTCAGCTCAGTAATAGCAGCAGGAACAAAGCTTTTCTTGTGACGCTGTGTCCTGCACTTTGGGACTAAGAACCGTCGTCCAGAGTGTAGAAGCTGGAAATCACTGTGCAGAGGGTGTGAGGCATTATTTAAAATAGAGGTGGCTATCCGCTGTAACTGATTAGTGTACAGCAGGGGCGTCAAACTAATTTCATTTCAGGGGCCACATACAGCCCAACTTGATGTGAAGTGGGCCGGACCAGTAAAATCATAACATGATAACCTATAAATAATGAAAACTCCAAATGTTTCCCTTTTTTGTTTTAGTGCAAAAAAAGTACAAGAACATTCTGAATATGTTCACATTTAATGAAGTATCTTTCTACAAAAAGTCTCATAGTGGGCTGAATATTTCCCTCTTTAACCCTGAAACCTGCTGCGAACACACCAAACACACAGGTTACCCATTCACCTGACACAGAGTGTAATGTTAACAGCGAAAGAACAGAGAGATTATAATAATGAAGAAGGTAAAGTTGATTATTCTGGACCCCTCAGATCGAGCAAGAACAGTTTGCTTGCTGGACATTGTTGTATGCAGGAGTGTAGTGCTAGAGTTAGTAGTTAGTGGATCATCTTATAGTGCTCTAAAAAGTCTTTATGAATCGCATCCAGATAATGCAAACAAGTAATCTATTTTCTTACTTTGGATAAAAAGTCCTGAAAAAAAGCGCTATGACAGGTGCGCTCCGTCAGCACTATGATTTTATGCGACCCCCAGAGAACAAATTTAAAATAGTACAGTTCTCTGTCATTTTTTCACTTTACAAAGTCGTTCCTCGGGCCGGATTGGAGCCTCTGGCGGGCCGGTTTTGGCCCACAGGCCTTATGTTTAACACCCCTGGTGTACAGGGATGCTGTGGATGCCTGTGGCTCACCAATCAACTTGCTTGACCATTTAACTATCTGGTTTAAAGAGTTCCTTTCCTTTAGAGTGATTTGGCCAAACCATGAGACTAAAGAAAAGGACACAACAGATTTGATAAAAGCACGGTAGAACATGGTCATGATTGTTCGATCAATGTGAAAGAAAGCTAGTTTTCTCAAGCAATGCAAACTTTCCCTCTCAACAACAATGATGGAGGACAACAGCAGCTTGTCTCTTTGGGTGACCACTGCTTTGCGCCTTGGAATCCATTAGTCTTTTTAATTTTTTTGCTGCAGGACAATGGCGGAAACATGTTTAGTTTGTGATTTTGATCACGGCAACCCCCGCCCCTTGCCCCTGACTTATGCGGTGCACGGTTCTAGACCAGCAAAGAGTTGGAGCCGCTCTGGAACTGGTTCTCACATCCAGGAGCCGGTTCACTCACGGTCAAAACACGAAAAACCGGTTCTCAATTGAGTGCCGGCTCCGAACCCACCCTGAAACTGCGTCAGTCAAAAAGGGGTATTAGTAACTTTCAGTGGCTACGTTTACATGAGACTTTTAATTCCTTTTTAATTCAGAATAAAAAATAAATCCTCTTTAAAAATATTAAAAATGACCTTGTGACCATGAAAATGTTTATTCTGATTAAACTTAAATCCGAAGTAAGTGTCAGGTTTATTCTGATTTTAAATCTGAATTGAATAATTCCTCGATCATGTATACGTTCATTCCGCTTTAAATTAATTCCGGTCGTTCTGAGCATGCTCGTTCCCTTGTCCTGTCGCGATGAAGCACATATTCCAGGCTGAGGTAGAGCAGCTGTTGCACTAATCGGCTTTGATTCGCCAAAGTACGGTCTTCTGCCTCCCTTCTCCGGTCCTCTATCTCTCTTCTCCTCCTCAGCTGATGAAAGTGAAGCAGTATGTTTGTGTCCAGCTGCTTATTCAAAACTATAATCAAAATCAAAGTGAAATTGTACTTATTGTGTGGTCTTCCATGTTGTAACCCAAAATAAAAGAAGCAAGAACTGGAGTCTGTTTTCTTCTGGTAAACGTAAATACGTCACGCCCGCCCCTGTCCAATCAGAACCCTTCCCAACCCCCAGACCTTAAGAGGAACTGAATAAAGACGATTAAATTTGTTTTCCATGTAAAACTCAATTCAGAATTACTATTTCCATGTAAACAGGAAGGAAAATACTTTAATTCTGAATTATTTAATTCTGAATTATTAATTCTGAATTAAAAAACATCAAGTAACCGTGGCCAGTATGTGTTGATTTTGGCGCCCCCTGTGGACAAAGCAATATGTCTTCTTTTTGCGGATGTTGTCCTTCACATGCATTGTTGATGAATTCTGATGAAAAGCCTTCCACTAGTCTTTTTACGGTCAAATATATCGCTCTTTATGAACATTTGTGTACGTTTCTTTTTACAACATACTTTATTAATCCCCATGGGGGAATTCAATTTTTCACTCCTGTTCTTTTTTTGATCATGCTAAATACGCACTTAGTCTGATATACAAGCAATCATGCACAAACATGCTTTGGACATGCTCAGGAGAGATGTCAGAGTGTGGAGGCTGCCATCAACCAGCGCAGCAATTGGGGGTTTGATGCCTTGCTTAAGGGCACTTCGGCAGTGGCAGATGGACCAGCACCTCTCCAGCCACCAGTCCACTTGCCAAACTTTGTCCACTCTTGAACCGGCCACCCTCTGATTCCCAAGCCAAGTCCCTATGGACTGAACTACTGCCGTTTCCTGATGGTGCTGATCTGACACCTACCAGCTTGCTGTTGTTATAAGCATTAAAATAACTATATAGAAATAACTAATCATGTTGCTGATGATCTTGTTTGTTACTGTAGGTCATAAAGAGGCATCAGTATTAATTTCAGTCTGTTTCATAAGCAGCTCAAAAAACTCCTCACAGGAGCTTTAAATATGTTCTCATTGCTGTCCCATCAGTAACTCACTGAATTTATGATTGCTTCTGACAAAGTTCAACATCTTTTAGATGTTTGTTTCCGTGGAAAGCCCAGATGGGACCGTTTTGTTTAACATTAGTTTGAGTTTTATGTTACAGGAAGCTAAGTTGTCATGCACCTTTGGAAAATATTTGGCTGGAGTCAGAACTTTATCTAACTTTGCAAAACTACCACACATTGTTAATCACTTTTGTTGTTTTTGTTGTTAAGACATATTTGTGATCTTGTTGACCGGTCGACTCTCTTATCAGTCTGCATTCAAACACTATAAACTCTTCTGCATCATCCTTTATCTCTTCTTTTCAAAACATCCTGAGATTGCACCGTGAGATATCAATACTGTCTGTATCAGCGTGTGTGGAGCACATGGAGCACAAACAAATGATTTACCATGTGCTTCCTGGTTGTAAACAGGTTGTCATCAGGTATTTAATGCTTTAACTCCAATTTAGAGTAATCTTCACAAAGCTGCATAAGTATCCAGTTCATATCAGTTTCATGTTTGATTTAGTTTTTGGCTAAAGACTCACTCAAGTCCATTTGGGAAGAGCATTTTGATGCTTTGAGAGGAATAACATGCCTCTGGTAATCACAGTGTATCAGTTAGGATCATAAATTGTGCAGTTTTTAGGCAATATGTGAGGAAAGCAGCAAGATAAAACGCTCTCTCCATCCATCTGTCCTCTCTCCATATAGTTGTTGTGTTTAGTGCTCAATTTATTATTTTTTAAGTGTTGATGAAGATGAGCATGAAGCAACTTTTCCATATTTAAAGGCATAATAGATGGAGATGGAAGTTGCCAGCTTTCACACATGCACTCCTTAAAAGTTCTTTAAGTGTACAGGAGCTCTGTTCTTCTTCACGCCAAGATGTCTCCCGGTCAGACGAGGAGTGTGGTGGGAGCATAGTATGTATAACAAATGGACACAGTCTCCATGACGTCACCTATCTATTCCTGAAGCGCTGTTTTTAAGCCTATCATCGGGGGGTGCCATATTGGAAATGCTGATCACAACCCAACTACATCTGAGCTAGTGTGAGGTAAAGAGGCGGGCCTTTAGCCTTTTTGCTAACAGCTACAGGGTGTCCACCTGTCAATCAAGTAAGCCATGCCCTTATTTGGGCAATACTTGTAAATTTAATATCTTCAAAAATAACAAGGTCTAAAAAAAATTCACCCCAGTTTAGTGTTTGCCGATAGAGAAATGAGCTATTCAGACCTGAACAGTTTTTTTAAAACAGGCTGTAAATTATTGCTGTAAAGATTGTCTTTTTTGAATGGGTGTGTATGTGGTTTCCTGTGTTTCTGCAACCAACCTCAAGTGGACACTCGGTGAACTGCAGTTTTCAACACTTCTACATTGGCTTCATATTGTAAGACTGGAGGTTGCAGGCGGGTCATGACATCAGAAGCAGGCTGTGAAACCCTGGTGTCTAGGGTACAACACAGAGCAACAGAGACCTGCGCTATAATCACAGTTTATGCATTTATTTCAATGCAAAAAGATGTGTGCAGACATCATCCCTGTTCCCATCTTTAAAATGATTCTTCCTCTTCAATCTCGGATGTTTGCATTTGTAACTCCCTCCAGTGAAGACACGTACACAAGGCGTTCCTTTTCTTACGGGCATTTATTTTGCACAATCTGTGAGAACTGTAATAAAAATCATAAAATCAGCTTGATAAAGCTTAAACACAATTACATATACACATAACACACTACTTATCAAATTAAATCAATATACATAGAAACTTTATGCTGTTTAACTTATAATCACATCAAAGAAAAGAATTCGGGCCACACAAACAAACTTTAACACATACCTCATTGGCCCCATGAACTGTAAGGGAGTAAAAATGAAATTTCTGGCTTCCCAGGTCTTCCAATGTGCAGCAGCTTTCTCCTCTCTCCATCAACCTTGCTGCATGGCAAGCATGAGGTGCATCTTGCTAAGCCCCGCCCCTTTCTCATGTTCTGGAAGCTTTCACTTTCAATTAGGAACAAATTCTTATTAACTTATATTAAACAGCTAAATATTTTAATCTTAAATTATTCTAGTTTTAACTTAAATTATTATATGAATTGAAATGAATTAAATCTATAAACTTTAATCACTGGCAGCTACAGCATTCATCCAGGTTAATAGGAGGTATCGGTCACATGATATAAAAGTCATCACCCTGCCTGATCACTCATTTGTGTGAATATTCCCGAAGAGTCCTTGCTGCATTCCTAATGTGACTTTTTGCAGACATTCCACCAGCAGGATGGCAGAAGGGATTCTGGGTAAAATCGGGGTAAAAGTTTCAGCAGTTTGCATTCACACATACAGCCCAACCAGAACATTTCAGGTATTTTTGGGGCCTCTTGTGCATGTGTGAATACAGCTTTGGATGGGGGTGGGATGCTAAAGGTGGTGGAGCCCAAAACTGGACTGACCTGTGAGATTCACAAAGATTAAAACTTCTGTTAGAGCATCAAAATGAAATCACCCTCATTAGTCAGGAAGTTGATTGATCAGTTAACTGGAAAGCAAATACTCCAAAAGTAAACTGGAAAGAATAAATCACCCTCTGCTAAGGTTTTAGAAAAAGCGCTGAGTCATGATAAAGCTGTGTTGAAACTGAAAGATTGTTTCCGTGCGGCCTCGCCCTGAAATAATAGAACCTGCAGCCACATCTCAATAGCTGTTGACAGCTCATCCTAACATCAGCTCCTCTTAAAGTCTTCAGGTTCGGTGTTGAAGGATTTCTTATTCTGTAAAGCTCACAGGTTTCTGCTGCCAATCTGTCATTTTGTCGTAACTTTATCTCTGCTGTTAGATGATGTCACTGATGTCTTACCACCCCTGTTCTTTCTCTACGTCTGCAATCATTCAAAACAAAAGCCAAGCTAAACCGAAGCGTCTTTAAAAAATGGCAGGTCGGGCGAAGAAGATCCAAAACTGAGAGATTCACAACAACAAGTCCACATTTGTCTTGTATAACATCGGTAATCCCCCTAAAAGCCGCCAAGAAGTTAGATGCTCACACGCCAAAACCCGCCTGAAGGTGGTCTAGTGTTTCTGACGGCTCTGGCTTCTTTGCTTCGCCTGAGGTGCCAGAGGTAATTCACTGGGCATGGGTTAGTGTTTTTCATTTCAGCACAGACTCTGTTCAAGAACAATGCTCTTCACATGCATGCAGAGACAGAAAGTTAACTGTAAACTAAACCTTTAAAATGTATTCAACACCACAATGAGACAGACGAGTTCACAAAGGAACACAAAAGCACATCTTAACATTTCTCTACATTAACTGAAATATAATCTGACTTTATGCAAATCAAACAGGCTCGTCAGAGAACAACTCCAGAGTCTCCTGTCTCATACTGAATTTGCTAGATTGCAAACTTTATTCCAACCGCCTCGTCTTTCTGTGGAGACTCACATAAAGCAGGACATTGTGCAGAAAGATAGCCAGTCATTAATTCAGAAGTGTGCCAGAGCAGTGTGGTGACCTCCAACGCTGTAACATCTCACTAAATATTCCTGATACACTTAGCTCGCGGCAGGCCGAGTCTGGTTTCTGCCATTTTTGCTGCCTATCATGTTTGCTGACTGTATAAATGTTGTAATTGAAATGTAAAGCAGGCTTCCCTGGTACAATATTTACACAAAACTCCTCACATATGGTCCGAGTTGCCGGACAGCTGCTATCAATTGCAGAGCACAGCATACGAAACACTTGGAAAATGAATTTTAAATTAGGACGGAGGGATGTACAGTCTCAAAATGTAAAGATTTTACAGTTTAACTCCCAAATGTGCTGAGTTACTGTATTTACTGACTGATGGCACTTTAGAGCCCTGCTCTCCATTTACAGATGTCTGTGCAAAGGCAGCTCAGTTCAGCTCCTCCATGTTTGTGACTGAATGACTCTGCATTCCTTGTCATGAATGTATTCAGCCTGGGTCAGGGTTCCTAGAAGGTGGCCTCCATTTATTTTTCAGCCTCCTACAACATACTATGCATCACTTTATTGTAGAAATGGGTAATACATCATTGAAAATAATCCACAGCTTGCCCTTTTCTAACTTTCTGTCCACCATCAGACTCTTGAAAGCTTCTGTGAGGAACTTTCAGGTTCTGTTGATTTTGGCGCCCCCTGTGGAGAAATCTCTTTGCTGAGCTTGCCTGCTAAGCTGTGTTTTATAACAAAAAATGTCATTGCTGTATTTTAAAAGTCCAACATGCAACTCACAAAGAATCTTTGGTGAGGAAAAACTTAGTTTGCATGCTGTTAACTTCTTCATGCAACACCTGGCAGTGTTTACAGGTACTGTAAATAACTAAGAAGAACTAATCTGTCTTCTCTCTGATGGTCTGGTTTTCTTTTTCAAGTCATAAACAAGCATCCGTATTAATATCAGTTTGTTTCTTAGACAGCTAAACCTCCTCACAAGAGCTTCAAATATTTGTCTTTGGTAGGCAGTACAAACATGGGTTTAACATACTGTAGGGGCAGAACAGGCACTGCACCATTCATCACACCTTAAAGATCGAGAAGTCCTATTTTAAGGGACAATTAGACAAAAAAGCATCAACATATCAAAAATATGGGGCCTACAGTACCCAAAATGCAACTGTACCACCATTGCTAAAGCCTGATGTTTAGGTGTGTTTTGCTGGGAGTAATGATTTAGCTACAGAGTTCTAGTCTCTTTCATAGACTGTTTTATTAATGGATGTAGTATCTGTGACGTCACCCATCTGTTTCTGAAGCGCTGTTTTGAAGCCAACCGTTGGCGGGAGCCATATTGGAAATGCAAAACTTGACCTAACTTCTGTCGAGCTAATGTGAGGGGGAGTATGCTTACTTTCCCACATTCTGCTGCTGATCGAGATGAAATTACTCGTTCATTCATTCATTCATTCATTTACTATAAAGTGCTTCCAAATAAATCTTGAGGGAGGATAGGGCTTAAATTGAAAGGAAATGAAGGAACACGAGGCCTAATTTTGAAAATGTCCTAGAAATGTGGGACCATTGGGCTGTGGGCACATAGGGATGACCCCGTGTGAGGTAAAGAGGCGGGCCTTTAGCCTCTTTGCTAACAGCTTAGTTATGTAAGAATTCACTCTGTACAGTGTGTGCGGATAGAAAAATTTGCTATTCAGACTAAAATATTTTTTTGTACCAGACTGTAAACATGTTTATTTCTGCTGTAATGATCGTCTTTTTTGAATTGGTGTGTATGTGATTTCAGGCACTTTGGAGGCAGCCTCAAGTGGACACTTGGGGAACTGCAGTTTTTAGCACTTCTGCATTGGCTTCATTTCTTGCGGCTGGAGGTTTCGGCTTGGTGTCGCTTCATCCCATACTAGGGATGTGCTGAAGCAATTTAGTTAGTTGTTGTTTGGATTGAAATATGCAGACTTTAATTGGCCAGGTTTTAGGAAACTGAAGCTAGCATTGTGTTTGCTTGGCTCAAACTAATTTGCATAGTCTGTGCATGACCTGGTCCAGAAATTGCATGGTACAGTTTCCTGGAGGATCATGAACTTCCTGCAGAGTGCTACTGATCTTGTAAGACAAGTTGTTAAGCAAACTTCCCAAATAAGCTCAGTATTCTTTAAGAAGGAATGAGCTCATGGTGAACCAGCTCCTTTGTTGGTGATGTTTGTGTTCCAGGAAAACACGTTGAACTCCAGAGCTGCAGACCAGCACTAAAACATCTGATTTAGCTTCTTTCCTGACTCATTATGTATACGCTTGGGGGTCACCACTAAATCAGGACTAATCATCTGGGCGCTGACCACACGCCTGTGACATGAAACATTTCCATCAGAAGAGAGTCTGACTGTTAAACATTGTGGCCGCAGCGTCTCTGCAGGGTATCTACTCAGTAATATCTGTCTTTGAGTGCTCGCCATCTTTTCCCTCTTTTGTCCTTGATGTGTTCGGCCTCACAGCTGCATGCAGATCTGAGTCATGTCAGGACTCTTCTTTACAGTACTGTGGAAATATTCAGATGATCAGGAACACATGACTGGGAATTAATCACTCGAAACCTGTGGGGGTCAGCTTCTTGCCAGCTCATCTTAAAATTGCTGTTCCCCACGTCTCATGCCACGTATAAACTCAGAGTGAAGCATTATTCAAATTATGCAAATGCACTCATTAAGGGGTTTTCTGCAAATTCATCAGGGATTGGATCACCTCCTTTAGGCTGTTGTGCCAGTCTTGTACTTTCTCTTTTCCATGAGTCAGCACAACTGATAGAGAGATGATGCAAAGATGTGTACATCTCTATCCTTGTCAGAAACTGTTTATCTTGTGTGCATGAAATAGGTGTTAGCCCTGTTCACTTCTCATCCACACCAATCACAACCACTTCAAAACAAGGCTTGTCACCTACACCATCATTTCAAATATACAGATTTAGATGTTATCACCAATTTAATCCTCTTGGTTTCTGTGCTGCACCATGGCTGTAGAGCAGTTTAGTTACTTCTGAAGTTTTTCCATTTTTCCATTGTTTAATTTGACATGAAACATTTTTTAAAAGTGCCAGAAACATAAAAAACAAAACAAAGATCTTGCTGGAATGAACTTGGTGAACTCCCTTAAAAGAAGCTGTCCATGCAAGTCTGATTCACAGAAATAGAAGTAACTGTTCTGAAATAAAACTTGAAGTGTTTAGAATTTAGCAGTGTTAAGCAGAACAGACAGAAATGGAATATAATATTCATAAGTATGTTTAAATGGTAAATGGACTTGTATAGAGCTTTTCTAGTCTTTCTGACCACTCAAACTGCACTTCACACTGCTACTCGCATTCACCCATTCACACCACATTCATACACTGATGGTGGAGGCTGCTATATGGTATGGGACCATCAGTATTGGCTAATGTGGTGTTCAGGGTCTTGCCCAAGGACACTTCGGTGTGTGACTGCCGGAGCTGGGATCGAACCACCAACCTTCCGATTGAGAGACAACCCACTGAGCCACAGCCGCCCCACATAAATGAGTGTATTATCACTGTATTTAAAAATTATTTTGTTTTTATTGGCTTAGAATTAGCTTTTTATATTTACATAAGTAGGGGGGCCCCTTCCATGGAGGCCGCCATCTTGCTCTGCAACATTTCTACAGTAGCATGGAATGCACAAACGATACAACATGCACATTTTTTTTATAAAGAAGACTTTATAAAGGAAGGATTGTGCTTATCATGCATCACAGGGGCTTCTTTTCTGGGGTTGGGCGGGAGTGTGCCTATGTTCCCACAGCCCTATTTTCATCCATCCATTCATCCATCCATCCATCCATCCATTCATCCATCCATCAGTCCATCCATCCATCAGTCCATCCATCCATCCTTCATCCATCCATCCATCCATCCATCAATCCATCAATCCATCCATCCATCAGTCCATCCATCCATCCTTCATCCATCCATTCATCCATCCATCCATCCATCCATCCATTCATCCATCCATCCATCAGTCCATCCATCTATCCATCCATCCATCCATCCATTAATCCATCCATCCATCCTTCATCCATCCATCCATCCATTCATCCATCCATCCATCCATCAGTCCATCCATCCATCCATCCATCCATCCATCCATCCATCCATCCATCCATCCATCCATCCATCCATCCATCCTTCATCCATCCATCCATCCATTCATCCATCCATCCATCCATCAGTCCATCCATCCATCCATCCATCCATCCATCCATCCATCCATCCATCCATTAATCCATCTATCCATCCTTCATCCATCCATCCATCCATCCATCCATCCATCCATCCATCCACTATAAAGTGCTTCCAAAAAATCATGACCCTGGTTGGGCAATACTATTATACATTCCCATATCTGCACACTGTACCTTTAACTAATACAGTTTGCTGTTTTGGAGTGATGCATCTTAGGCTCTTATTGCAACTCATGTTGTGCACAAAATGCCTCACAAATGGTGCAAATTGCTTAAACCTCCCTCTAAAATACAGAGCACTGTCCCAAATTGATGCCAAAAATGTGCCTCAACGATTTTACTGAGTGATTGAACTCTTCAACAAATTATTTTAACAGGATTAATGATAGGATGTAGATTATTGAAGAGGCTTACTAAATAGTGGAGTCTATAAACACCAGTGGGAATCAGTTGCAGACGAGCAGACCTCCTGATCAATTATGTCCGCATTAAACCTTCAAACCGTGGTCGGATCTTAGGTTTTTACAATATGACCTAATGAATACTTGTTTCATTCGGTCAGACTGCTCTCTGCCAAGAAGGGATCTGAGCAGAAGAGACATGTGGAAGCAGGCAGATCTTTGACATCCAAATGGTTCAGTAGAAAGTGTGGGTCAGATGGATCAATGAGGACATTTATAAACTTTTAAAATGTAAAAACATCAGTGTGCTTCTTTGGCTCGTCATATCATTTTTTGATTATTGCAGTGAGTGTTTGTAGTTTTCATTCCAAGCACTGAAAATATAGAAATAAAATAAAAAAGTAAAGGGAGAATAGAAACATACGAGGTCATGAAGTTCAAACACAAACCTCTAAAACAGCCAAACTTACTGGAGGGACAAAATCAAACCAGACTGATCAAAATAGAACAAATCCTTCATTGTAAATATCCGTCACAGTTTACATACCTCTGGTTGAACTTTGAGCCACAGTCCACGCTGTTATTGTGCTGATTCTTACTGTTCACTGTGGTAATATTACAAACCTTTCTGTTGTGCTCAATTTTGGTTTCACATCTGAATGGAGTGGTTATGATAATCTGAGGGCTTGTTTACAAAACGTCCTCCAAGTGCTCATGTCTACTTACCTTGTTGGATCCCACGGAAGAGATTTCGCCATGTTCCCAAGTCTCAGCTCCTACTCTGTGGGTACTTTGTTGTTATAAGCGGTAAAAGAACATGACAACACAATGTTCAAGTTATCCCAGCCACCCTTTGAGGCTGTTCTCTGGTAGAATAAGGCCTTACAGCTCATACTAATGTCACTGTGCTGACATGCTCAGAATGAGAAAGCTAGCAGACTGATGGTTACCAGTTTAACATTTTATCACTGTGATCCAGTGTTAGTCTGTGAAAGTATGAATTTTAACTCTTTCTGTTCTTTCATAATCCATATTTAACTTTAACTCCTGTATGCATTTTCATCAGGAAGCTAACAGGTGAGTGTGAACATGGAAAGGAAAGCACTTGATCAAGTAGTTTACTTAGAAGTTGAAGTAAATAAACACTTATAGAAGTCCAGAGAGGCAGCTTTGACCTGCTGAGAATCCATGCAGAGAGGGGTGGGACTTTATTTTGATGGGCACACCATGCAGCCAATCACATGCAAAGACAGACTAAAGGCTGATTTATACTTCTGCGTTGAATCAACGGCGTAGCCAACACCGGGGGTCCGCGTAGCTCCCGTACCTACGCGGAGGCCTACGCACGTAGCTGACGTGCACCTCCTCCAAAATGTAACTCCCCATAGAGCCGATGCGGACCGCAAGCCCTGTGATTGGTCCGCTCGGCGGCTTTGTCTTTCCCGCATTTACAGCACTTCCGGGATCCAGGACATCGGCCGCACATCGGCCTGTGTATTTCATCTCTTCCTCTCTATTCTTCATGTAATCATGTCTGTATGATAAACAGCAACATGTATCAGCTGTAGGTTAACATAACACGCTCTGAATCGCTGTGGAAAAGTAAACAGAGATCGTAGCGGGACCGGAAGCAGGCGGCCGGCTATCAGAGAGACCACACTGCCCTCTAGTGTTTCGGTGGAGAATTGCTGCACGACACGGACACACCGACGCACAAGTATGTGGGGCTCATGTCTGCGTCAGCCCTTGCTGCGTAGGGGAGACGCAGAAGTATAAATCAGCCTTAAGGTCACACCATCATGTGAAAGAAGGAACGAGGGAAGATGCTCCTAAGACTGCAAGTGTAGACATGCCAGAAATTCACCGAGCGACTGAGGGAAGGGGGAGCCGGATATTGAATTCAAGCGACGGAAAAAAATTAAAAGGAATGCGCAAAAACAAAGAAAGAAGCAGCATCTGGCTGCATTTAAATTTGAGTTTGATTAAAATGTGAAACAATAGTGTATGGTTTTTTGTGATGAAAAATGCATCTTTTATGAAAAACAATGCATGAAAAATTGCTTACCAACACAAAAACCATTCATATTTGCTAAATGGGGCTAAAATAGAAGGCTCCAAGTGATGCTAAATAAAGAGCCGTCTGGGAGCCATAAGAGCTGACTCTTTTAAGGGAGCCGAGCCAAAAGATTCAAGGATTCAAAGGATTCAAAGGTTTTTATTGTCAATTTTCACTGTATATACGAGACGTACAGGAAAAACAAGATGCTGTTTCTCTCTTCCAGCTTTTAAATATCTAAAATGTAAACATAAAATACAATAAAATATAATAAAATACAGTTCTATAAAAACATCCTATGCACACAGTGCAGGTAGTGCAGTGACAGTTTAAAAATGGACAATGAAAATCAAAATAGATAACAGAGCAAGATAAAAGAGCCAGACTTCCCATCACTAGTAGTTGCTGACCACATACTCTGATTCATGGAAGCTAACCTTTCTCAAGTCAAAGGTTTGCTTCTTACAGTTTCAGTAAAAAATGTTATTTCCATTTTAGTAATTGTAGGTGTTTCCTTTGACTCTTCAAAGAGTATTTAAGAGAGCTGTTAACCTACAGTCTTTGTCATTGCATTGCCTTCTTTGACCCGACTGTTATCAACCATCAAGTAACGTTCCAGTCCCTGCCTCTTGGGGCTGTTATTGCAGAAGAAAACATCCACTTGCTGACTATTCCCAACTGGGACTTAACACTGAATACAGCAGAGGCCGATGTGAATGACAAAGAACCTGTCTACCTTTCCATGATGAGGGGATCCCAAAAATGCTACTCTACATCTTAAGAAGACATTCAAAGTCTCAAATGTACCAAATTTAGCCAGCTTTTCCATCAGTTGTTCAGGCAATCTACTCTCAAATGAAAGTGTAAATCCAAGAATTGGCAACACAGGCAACGTCAGAGGATCACTAACTGACAAGAGTTCATTCCCTTGGCGCCATGAATATCTGTACCAACTTCTATGGCAAGCCATTGGCTGAAACCATACATCAAACTGAGCATGCACAGGCATTGTAAGTAGTAGTAGTCATATAGTTTTCAAACAGTATGATGTAAATGGCAAAATCCTCCAAAATGAACCTGATATATGGTTTAAACAATAAAACAGAGCCGACCTTTGCTTCTTCTATATCAGCCCTGTTTCCAAAAGTATACCTGAAGTTTCCCCACAGATTTTTGTTGTTGGGGGATAGTGGGATAAAGGTTATGCAGGCAAGCTTCTCAAATAAACCTGACCAGAATCCTCCACAGTAAAAACGGACTTCAGTCACACCCTTTCTCATGTGCTACCTGAGGAGATCCAAATGTTTCTCTTTATGGAGAACAACAGGCCAGGCTCTTTTTTTTTCCAACATCTGAGTACAATAACCCAGACCGAAGCCTTGGACACACACCCATGTCCTATTTATGCTGGCTCTGACATGATAATAAAACTTACTCTCATCATACTGATTGTAAATATTGAGGAAATTATTGCTTCCTTGAGACGTCAAAGTACAGCGTACAACATATTGCAGACAGCAGCGTCCTGGATCCTGGCGTGGGAAAACCTAGTGGGACATTATTGATGCTTGTCGATAATATCAGTCACAGCTCTGGTTTGAGATGGAAGGTCCTCATAATACTGTACCTCCCGTCCTCGGGGCCGCAGGCTTCCCAGCTGCTCTGGCCTACATTTCTTGCTATCACAGATGTTTTGGCCAAATAAGCAGTAGCAACACGCAGGCCTGAAATTGGTCTTAACTGTTTCTTCCCCTGGAAAAACATTCTTTCCTGATTAAAGAGTCCAGAGTCCAGCTTCTCTTCAGCTGCTCTATAAAACTGTTTCCAAAGTGATCTCTTCACAGTCCAGGGTTAGAGAATGAGAGATGTGGACTCCTGAACTAATAGACATTTATAGGACTCTGGCATCAGAGGGAATAGAAACGGAGTACATTTATCCACAGTGTCCTTTTTTTTTTACTGTTTGGGGACAGAGAGCTGAGCTGGAAACACAGTGTTGAAAAATTATAACCCTGAAGGTCTTACAATGAAAATGTTAATAAGCATCAGTGCATTAGAATAAAAAACAGACAGTCATCCTTCCACCTGTTACATTTATGACTAAACTTGGTCTCCTTTAAACTCTGCTTTGGTCTCCACATTCTGATGCAGAATGTATCTGAATCTTTATCTACTTTGTGCTCCATTTTCATCACACAGTTGTCACTAAAGGCTCATTTATGCTTCCTTTACACATTAGAATGGAGACATACATTTTATGATCTCTATTTGGTCCCTATCTGGAAGATAGGGACTTAGATGTTTGATGTTCCATTAATCTGTCCTCTATTTCTAATGAACATCATGTGTGATTATGAAAACGAGATGTGACATGAAATACTATACATGTCAACCTCTAAACATCAACAAGAGGAATGGGAATGCTTTTTATTCATCTTTTTTTCTTTTTTCTGTTCATTTACACTCTTTTTTTATTTACCTTGTTTACTTATGTATATCTTCCCTTTTGTTTGTACAGTTTATTATTTTTATTTCTTTATTATTATTCTTTTTTGGATGTTTTTTACAACTTATTTATAATTTGTGAACTTGTAGTGAACAAAGAAATACTGAAAAAATGCAATAAAAAAGTTGAATGACAAAAAACTCAACTCAACTCAACTCAACTTTATTTATGAAGCACTTTAAAACGACCACAGCCTGAACAAAGTGCTGTACATCTGGAACACACTCCCTGAAAGCTGTAGGTCTGCTCCAACTCTCACCTCTTTTAAATCAAAGACTAAGACTTTTTTATTTGCCACTGCCTTCCTATCTTAGATTATTTTAACCCACTTTAAATTAAAATTTTAATGTAATTTTTAATATATTTCTAATTTTCCTTTTCTTTTCTGTTTTATCATATTTGTCATTTTAATTGTGTTCTTTTATGCCTGTCTGAATGTTTCCAATGCTTTTAATGTTTTAATGTAAAGCACATTGAGTTGCCCTCGTGTATGAAATGCGCTATACAAATAAAGCTGCCTTGCCTTGCCTTACATAAATAGACCAACAACGCAGGCATAAAAACAATTAAAACACAAGATAATAAAACAATAAAAACAATAAAACAATAAATAAAAACAAACCATAAAACACTAAAACATGAGCAGAGTCTCATGCAGGGTTGAAAGCCAAGGAATAAAAATGAGAAAAAAGAGACATACATTTTAAAGGATATAACCATCACTACTCAAATACGTACTTTTACATTGAGATGGATGTTAAACAATACCTCCACTAGAGGGCGCTAGAAGGCACAGGTACCCTGCAGGGACCTGTTGACTGTCGTTGCAGTTTTCTGTCCCTGTGCACGGGTGAGGTAACGTCATTGACACAATCTTTCCTCAATAAGCATTTGTTTTTCCTTCATGTTTTTACTGATCTGACTTGGATAGTTAGCTACACTGCTCAACACTGCCCCCACAGTTTCCAGTGGAACTGCAACCTTTTGGTCTGTTTCTAAGCTTCCAGGAAGCATATAGAAACATGGACCAAATGAACGCAGAGTACTGGCAGACGATGCTGTCTGTATCCATATGCATCCATAAGCTGGTTGTTTTAGCCAACTTTCCAGGGCTCCTGTTGTAGCCTCTGGTTAGAGATTTAGGACCTCTGGCTAAAACTCAGACCAGCAAACTGAGAAGTGTGACTGGAGCTGAAGCTGAAGACATCTAAAAATGGACTGTTAACTACACTTGTATGCAAGGGCATTCAGAAGCAATTGCAAGCTAAATTGTCATATGAGTTATTGCATACCACATAAAGGTCTAACAAGAGAATAAATATTGGACTAAGTTTATTAAAAGGCCTGAAACACAACTCAGAATTAATGAAACAGTTGTATTAGCCTCCTAAATGTTTAATTAAATCAACTTTCTGTTCAAAGTTCCGCCATATTAACTCGTCAGTGTTGTGTTCACGACTTTGGTCGGCTGCCCCCAAGTGTCACAAACAATGTTCAGTTTTAAGTGATTCATAAATTACTTGAACTTGGAATGAAGCTCGTATTAGTTGTGGTATTGCTGTTTTTACTCAAGTTAATGATCTCTGTACTTCTATCATCTCTGCTCTTATTTCTCTGAACAATTAGCTGTACATTCAAGAGAGGGTGTGTCAGGTCTGACTCATAAAGCCCCCCAGATGGACCTATAAACATGCAAAGCCATATGTAAGAAATGTTCCCATGCAATGTGGTTGACTGTACATCAGATCATTTCCGTTCGTTAATGGCTGAACATGCTTTGTGATTATTAAGAGCGATGGAGTGTGCATGGGTTTGCCGTGAGAAGCAGGAACTTCTACTTCTTTCTGTCAACTCACATTTCTAATAAGAACAGTCTTTGCTGGTCCATGTTGCAGGCAGAGATATGAGCATTGGAGACAGTCATCGGCATGTTGTCAATCCCACTGGATAGCTCCAGAAACCACACGAGGGGGACATGAGTGTTTGTCCCGCAGACTAATATTTCAAAAGGCCTCTCTCACCAGGGAGTCTAGAGGCAAATTGACTGCAGCTAAGAGTGGGATTAATATCGTTCAAACACAGCAGCTGCATGAATCAACACTGTGTTTCATTAATGCTGTTTGTTTAATCAGCAAACAATGAAGTCTGTCCTCTAATCTGAAAACCCCCAAGTTATGAGGGGATTTAAATGTTCAAGTCAGAAGTGAATCACAGTGGGGTTTGAGCATGACGTAGATGAGGAATGGGGGACACAGGGCACAAATCACTGAGTCACTGTGGAAGAAGAATGAATGGATTCTAATACTCTGAATGTGTCATAAAAAGCAGTCTTTAATGTCAGCTGCACTTTGTTGTGTTGCAAACTGGATTCCTCCCAACAATGAAGTAAACTTTAAACACATGTGAGCTGTGACAAAGGGGTTTTCTTTATTAGGTGTTAATTAGACTCAACTCAACTTTATTTATACGGCACCTTTTATACATTCATGCATGCAGCCCAACGTGCTTCATGGAACAGAGAGGCAGAAAACAACAGAAATGGATAAAAATATGAATCCAAATAATCATATACATACTTTGAAATAAAATAAAGTAAATACATCTTAATTAATAAAATAAATAATCAGAAAAAAGGTATAAATACCTTTATATAAAATAAAGTCAATACATTCATATCAATACAATAAGTAAGGGTTGGAAGCAAAATTAATCATGAGAAGAGAAATGTACTTTATTAATCCCTGGAGGGGAAATTCAATTTTTCCACTCATGTTATTTTTTTTTGGTCATGCTACATGCACAGTTTGGTGTATATACATAAAATTTTATGCACATGCATACATGCACTTAAGGAGATGTCAGAGTGAGGATGCTGCCATCAACAGGCGCACCCCCAGCCGTTGGGGGTTAGGTGCCTTGCTCAGGGGCACCTCGGCAGTGCCCAGGCAAGTGAACCAGCACCTCTCCAGCCACCAGTCCACTTGCCAAGCTTCGTCCATGCTGGGACTCGAACCAGCGACCCTCTGGTTGCCAATCCTCAGTAACAATCTTCAGTTAAAGTTAAAGAGATCAGATAAATATAAGAAAGAAATTGATAACTAAATGAATAATATAAATAAATATTGTTAAAATAATGACTATAACGATTCAGTCCAGATCTAAAAATAAATTACCCCAAATTAAAAGCCAGATTAAAAAGATAAGTTTTACTTTTAAATTTACTTTTTTTTAATCGCCATTCTGATAATAATAATAATAACTTTTATTTATATAGCACCTTTCAAAACAGGGTTACACAATGCTTTACAAATTGGAAAGATACTAAAAGACAATTAAAGAGAAATGTGAGGAAGACCGTTACTAAAAGTTTAAGAAAAAAACTGCAAGGAGGTGACAACAAAAATAAATGACAGAAATTAAAATAAAAAAGTTAAGACTGCAAAAAGACAAAACAATGTTGGAGGAATAAAAACAACAACATGCCTGAAAAATAATTCAAACATCCGGGTGAAAACACGTTCAGGTGACATCTCCTGTAAAAGCACTATAATCTATAAAAGTGTGTTTCTAAAAGAAGATAAAGAAGTGGCCAATCTGATCTCCTCTGGGAGGTTGTTGGAGAGAGTTCCACAGTTTAGGGGTATAACAACAGAAAGCTCTCTGGCTGGTGCTTGTGTGAGACACATGAGGAACATTTACCCACACTTTCAACATTAACATAATAAATAATAATAAATGTATTTATGGAGCGCTTTAAATCAAAGTGCTTTACAGAAATTCAGAGCCTAAAAGAGATGACACATTAAAACACCATATCATAACAATCACATGCTCAACACACCGTAAAACAGGACACCAAAGAAATGTACAGACAACCTCAGTAATCATACACAACAGTAAACAGGTGTGTCTTCAGCTTTGCTTTAAACACCTCAAGGGAACAGATAAATCAGTCCCTCCAGGATTTCGCAGGATTTTTTTGTGATTGTTGCGGCCCAAAAAGCCTGATTTTGCGGCAGCTTTTTGAAAAAATTGCGGTGAAAGTTGCAATTGTTTTTTTTTTGCTTTTTTCCCCCAATAACATCTCAGGGGCAAGTAAATACGCTAAATTACAGTTGTTTTTCGAAAACATTCTTGATGTGGCCACTGACTGTATTTTGATTCTCTTGATTCACAGAAAAATGCCATGAAAGGACTGTATTGCACATTTACGACGGTCCCTGAATGCACCTCGCAGCGACTGATGCACACAGTTCACAGCGCTCTGAAATTAATCTGAATCTTTGATGACAAGGAGTTAATCAAAACTTACTAAATGTGTCTGATGTATCACCAAACTGGATTAAATCAAGCTGTAGATGCAGAGCTTTTTACGGTAACCACGGCAACAACGTCAAACATCAAATAGTAAACAGACGTCCCCCCGGTTGTGTCTTTGTCACTAACACACACCGGGGGGTAAAAATCCTCAATGAAGATGAGACAGATGCATGGAGGTGAGGAGAGCTGGTTCATGAAGCACACCTGCTGCAGGTAGAGACCAAGCTAACACTGAGCCCCTCAATCTATAAATAATAACGTTGTCATGGTCACTTGTCCTGCCTGCTGTCCCCTCTTTTCACCTGTTCTCTGTGCGTGTTTTGTTGTTGAAAAGTGCCGATCAAGTGAGGACTTACATTTATGTTCCTAGGAAGTCAAATTGATGACAAAACCGATGACGTACAGGGACTGAGATTGAGGTAATTGGTCAAATTTGCGGGAAAGTTGCGGTGATTGTAAAAGAATTGCAAGGCCGCGAAAAAATCGCGCTGATTGGTTGAATTTGCGTTGATAGTTGCGATCGCGAAATCGCAACTTCCTGGAGGGACTGATAAAGCAATGTATAGTGTCTCTGAGAGGCAGTGTTATTGGTTTGTAATGGAATCAAAATTAAAAATGTCTGTGCTATCAATACTACAAACAAAACACATGCCAACTTTATTTATTTAATAATCTGGGGTTAAAGGCCTGAGCATCAGGACCCAGAATCAAGTCCAAGTGCTGGACTGAAGTGTCTGCACAGAGACATCTTGTGCAGATTGATGCCAGCAATAAGCTCGACCCTATAGTGGTGTAAAGACCTGCTCTGCCTCTGGAGAGGAGAGTCTTGAAAAACGTATCACAAGGCCTCCTTTCCTCGCTCTACCCATCATCCTTAAATATTTTCTCTCCTCTGGTGACTCCAAGAACAATAAAGTTGTCTTCGGTAGCTAATTCTTCATCCATCTCCCAGTTCTGTTTTCCTTTGGGTTGCTAATGTTGCTGCAGAGCTTCAGTTCTGTTTCTTTAAGGATCGGGTTCAATACAACTGGTTTTGTTTATTTAGCGTATCTCTAACAGCTGTGTGTCTGTCATAGCTCAAGTGCAAAATGGTATGTCCTGATGAGTAACAAACATAAGCTGCTGCTCGCCTGTTTAAACTCCTAAGTGTCTATGAGCTGTCGTGACATAATGAAGAAACAGGTGTACGTCTTTGTCTTTTAAGAGCTGCCAAATGTTGCCATCCCAATCATGTGAGAACACACTGAACAGGAATAGGAAGAAGAGGAGAGTTTCCTGCAGTGGAGATTTTGGTTTCCAGATGCCCTCATTAGACATGCAGAGGAGAATAAACACATCCTCATGTTCTAACCAAAGAATGTTAATACTCTCACCTGCTGCCGTGCCTCTCTTTGATGCTGCCAGCATGAATCGGCTCTCTTGTTGGCAGGAGTTGTTACACGATGAGGCCCCGTGCTCTGACTCTTGATAGGCCGTGTTGTGTGTCTGTGTGTGTGGGTCATGCGCGGGCTATGCCGATCACATTACTTGTTGGTGCGATACGCAGAGGAGTCGACTGTGGAGTTAAAAAAAAGCTGACTGCAAAATAAAAACCAGCCTTTTCAGCGAGTCGGCCGCTCACTCACTTATCCATCGTCACACTCAATTCAGCCCTTCATCCTTTTCTTTACCAATAATCACACTCACTCAAGCACTCACTACATACAGGCCTAATAATAACACAACTTCGCTGGAGCTTCAGTGTATAATCAGCACATCATTTTATATCCTTCCCTTTATTTGTTGCACTTATTCCATAAAGTGATGACATGCTCTTAACTCTTTCTCACAATTAGGGGACGATATGAGCTAAACCAGCCACTTTTCAGCTTCCAGTTGGAGGGGATTCAGGAAAAACAAGCCTGCTCCTTCAGAGGGAGCTTCATCTGTTTACATCAGATTCTCGTATTGAAGCAGAGGTTGTTAGTTTTGTCCAGCACAAAGCATTTGAGGAAGTGTATGGGGTGCATGACAATAAGACATCCCATTAGCTGTAGCATACACTACCAGTCAAAAGTTTGGACACACCTTCTCATTCAATGTTTATTTATTCTAATTATTTTCAACATTGTAGATTAATACTGAAGACATCAACACTATGAAATAATCTGGTTTTGCCATAATCTGGATTACAACAGTAGTCAAATAGAGCTATCGATTGTGTGCTAACCCTACCTCTGAACAACACAACTGATGGTCTCAAACACATTAAGAAGGCAAGTCATTCTACAAATGAACTCTTGACAAGGCTCATGTTAATTAGAAACCATTCCAGGAGACCACTTCACGAAGCGAACTGAGAGAATACCAAGAGTGTGCAAAGCTGTCATGAAGGAAAAAGGGGGCTACTTTACAGAATCTAACATATAAAACATATTCTGCTTTGTTTAACACTTTTAAAAAAATTTAATAATTCCATATATGTTCTTTCATAGTTTTGATGTCTTCAGTATTAATCTACAGTGTTTCAAATAATTACAATAAATACAAACCCTTCAATGAGAAGGTGTTTCCAACTTTTGACTGGTAGTGTATCTTAGCATCTGATCCTGGCAGTGTTACCTCACTTCATTATGTGCTCAGGTTGTTTTATCAGCCAGTGTTACCTTGTCTTGTGGTTGAGT